>NC_090178.1:1964852-1967352 GCF_024679245.1 Pseudorasbora parva
ATAAAACACATCTGTTGAGTAGCAAATGTATTTATTGTTATTTTATCGTGAGATTTTGCCTCACCTCCGACCACTGCTATACCCCTGCTAGCCACAACTCTTCGTCTCCGTTTTTAGTGTATTTCTGTGGGAGAATTACAGCGCCACACACTGGCCTGGCATGCAAACTACATCGTTTTTAGTCAGTTTCGGTAATCATGAGGATGCGGATATTTCTTGAAACGAGGGGAAAAAAAGATCGGATTGGGAAAGCGCTGTCTTCGTGTGGACGGAGCCGAAGAAATCAGAGTGCGCCATGTTATTGTGCAGAACACACACACACACACACACACACACACACACACACACACACACACACACACCAGTCGGTATATGGTTGTCGTGTTTGTATTGTTTGTCATTTTCATGTTGAGAGAAAGGATAATATTATTGGATGATATTATCGGGTGAGAACGCGCCCTGCTGACAGACGTGGCGGAGACAAAGATAAGGGTGAAGTTTGAGTGAAGCACTTTGTGTTTTCTGTTCTTAAACCCTCGACGAAACTGAAAGCAAGCATTTGTCTCGAGATCATTTTGCCATCATAATCTCGCCCTCACTCGAGGTTCAGACGCTTAGCTGCACTGGTGAACGCAGTGATGCGTTTCCTCATTCGGCTGGTGTCTGGATGCGATTCTCGTCGTTCTGGTGATATTACGATAGCTCCGTTTCATTAACTGATTTGATCAAACGTAACTCCATTGTGTAAGATCATTTTAAATTGTCATTAAGTAATTCCAAACATCGCGAGGCAGACGACATTATGATGAAATACACTAAACTTATTAACCCGCTCCACAGCGCCACCCAGTGGATTGAGTTATAACTGCGAGATTTAGAGCAGACCTGCAAACCCTGGGGGGTGTATATGCTGCATTTATTTAATACAAAAATGCAGTAAAAAACGTAATACAGTGAAAAATTATTCTGTTGTACATCATCTGTTCGCTACGTGAATATATAATAAAGTGTCATTTATTTCTGTGATCAAAGCTGAATTTATCATCATCACTCATTCGTTCAGTGTCACTAATCATTCTCATATGAGGATTTGATGCTCAACAAACATTTATGATTATTAGTTTTGCTGCTCATGGTGCTGCTTAATTTTTGCGGAAACCACCACACCATTCAAACATTTGTGGTACAATTAAAAAAGAGAGAAATTAATCATTTTGTTGATTAGACATAGGCTACATTAAATTGATCACAAGTGATATTTGTAATATTACAAAAGATAATAATTTATTTAATAAATGCTGTCCATTGAACTTTCTCATCAAAGAATCCTGAAAAATTAAATGCATCATGGTTTCCACAACATTTTTAAGCAGCACAACTGTTTTCAACACTGATAATAATCCTAAATGTGTGTTGATCATCAGATCCTCATCTGAGAATGATTAGTGAAGGATCATGTGACACTGAAGACTGGAGTAATGAGGATAAATTCAGCTTTGATCACAGGAATAAATCACACTTTACTATATATTCACATAGAAAAGGCTGTTTTCATGTGTAATGGTATTTCACAATATTACTGATTTATCTGTATTTTTGATTAAATAAATGCAGCTTTGGTGAGCAGAAGATAAACATGTAAAAAGCTGTCAGTTAGCACTGCATTATTCATATGATATAGGCCTGCTTTATTCGCGTCCCTTTAAGGTGCATTCATTTAATAATTAAAAAAATAATATCATTTACACTGTTTTTGCATCCTAGTGCACAACAATCCTGAGGTGCAAACTGTAGCCCATGTATCTGTCAAAATAAAGTATAAATTACATGGAATTACTATTTACACATATTGCAAAGAACTGTATTTTGATATGGTGTGAATATCATCTGACTATCGCTAGGAAATGTGTTCTTATCACTGAGGGTCAATAGAATCGAGTTGCTATTTACACTTGGGGAACATTGGCTCAACACACACACACACACACACACACATTGGCTCAACACACACACACACACACACACATTGGCTCAACACACACACACACACACACACACATTGGCTCAACACACACACACACACACACACACACACACACACACACACACACACACACACACACACACACACACACACACACACACACACACATTGGCTCAACACACACACACACACACACACACACACATTGGCTCAACACACACACACACACATTGGCTCAACACACACACACATTGGCTCAACACACACACGCATATTGGCTCAACACACACACACACATTGGCTCAACACACACTCACACACACATTGGCTCAACACACACACACACACACACACACACACACACACACACACACACACACACACACATTGGCTCAACACACACACACACACACACACACACTCACTCACTCACACACACACACACACACACATTGGCTCAACACACACACACACACACACACACACACACACACACTCACACATTGGCTCAACACA
>NC_090178.1:1974852-1982352 GCF_024679245.1 Pseudorasbora parva
AATAAGTAAGTGTGTTTTCTTTCTCTTTGTGAAATAAAATGCAAGGTCACTTATAAAGTAAGCCAGAACATTTGTTTTCCTGGATGTGTTTGGACGCAAATCAGTATCTGTTATATCAGATGGGACTTTAATCCACTTCTGTTCAAAAGATGAAACATTTATTAATAATTGAGCATCAGATCCTCATCTGAGAATGATTAGTGAAGGATCATGTGACACTGAAGACTGGAGTAATGAGGATAAATTACATAAAAAATATTCACATAGAAAACAGACATTGTAATAATATTTCACAATCTTTACTGAGTTTTTGATCAAATAAATGCTGCCTTGTTGTAATATTTAACCATTTTTACTGTATATTAATTCAAATAAAATGCAGCCTTATAATAATATTTCACAATGTTTTATATATTTATCGATCAAATAAATGTAGCCTTATAATTATAATTATAATTCACAATTTTTACAGTTTTTAATCAAAAAAACTGCAGCCTTCAATGTTCAATTCGGCTTTGATCACATTACACGTTACTATATATATATATATTCACATAGATAACAGCTGTTTTACATTTGTAGTAATATTTCACAGTTTTTACTTTAGTTTTGATCAAATACATGCAGCCTTATATTAATAATTCACAATTTGTATAGTTTTTTTAATCAAATAATTACTGTGTTGTAGTAATATTTCACAATTTGTACTGTATGTTTGATCAAATAATTAAAGCCTTATTAATAATTTTTACAGATTTTTTTATTTTAAAAAAATGCTGCCTTGTAACAATATTTCAATTTTTAATTCAGCTTTGATCACAGGAATAAATTACGCTTTACTATATATTTACTTAGAGAAGAGATGATTTACACTGGGGGAATATTTCATTGTTTTTCTGTATTTTTGATCAAATTGCAGTCTTGTAGTAATATTTAAAAAAAAATACAGTTTCTGATCAAATAATTACAGCCTTGTAGTTATATTTTACATTTTTTTAACAGTTTTTGATCCAATAAATGCAGTCTTGTAGTAATATTTACAAAATGTTAACTGTATAATTAATTAAATACATGCTGCCTTATAATAATAATTCACAATTTTTACAGTTGTTATCAAATCATTACAGCTTTGTATTAATATTTCAAAAATTTTACTGTATTTTTGATCAAATAATTAAAGCCTTGCAGCAATAATTCACAATTTTTACAGTTTTTTATCAAACAACTGCAACCTTTTAAAAATATTTCAGTTTTTAAATCAGCTTTGATCACAGGAATACATCACACTGTACTGTATATTCACATAGAGAGCAGATGATTTACACTGGAGGAATATTACACTGCTTTACTGGAGTTATGGTCAAATAAACACAGCCTTCAGAGACCTCTGTCTTATAAATGGTTGTGTTATAGAAAAGGCTCATTGTCCGAAATATTGTTTTATACATCATGCAAACATTTTGTTTTTGTGACCATACTGTATGTTTGACAACCATAAGCAATCATGGAGTACCATAGTTATAGTTTTGCTGGTAACATTATTTAGGCTTGTCCGAGCAGCTTTGAGGTAGGTCTCCTGCATGTCATGCGTAATTATGACTGTTAATATTGTTGCTCTAATGTCATAAAAGCTCTTGGCTGGTTAATTTCTTTCAGATGTGCATCTCTGTTAATTGTTTAATATTCTGTTGATGTTATTCCGCTGGTGATTTTGCATCTACTCCTTCAAAGCCTGTGATTCATAAAGCACGAACAATGCCGAATATTTGTAATCCTCTCGCTTGCCATTTAGCAAATGGATCAAAGGAAATTAGAGCATCCGGCGAAACAGAAATCTGCCTTTTGATTAATTGAGCTGAGCTTGACTTACGGGTCCCTCGCCCACAAAGCAGCTCGGAGGCGAGTCGCGTCCTGAGGTGTTTGGGTTTCAGTCCTAATTACTCACCTGAGACGGCCGTCCAATCCTCCGGCCCAACCTGGATTCAGCCACGCACTCCGCTATCTATGGAAATGATTTGCACACTCGAAGGCCCTTTTTTATGGCTCCACGCGATGAAACGCCGAACTCAATGATTCATTTCGGCCTCGACAATGTAGCACTCCAAACACTTCATTACAAGCGGATCAAATTTTTATGAGCTTCTCTATTTCACAGTGTCTGCATCGCACATTTGGAAACATGAGTTATGAGGGAATTATCGAGTCTTGTTCAGGACCTCGGTCTGCTGCCAAACACCCTCTTTCTAAATGCGTCCCTTAATGGGGACATATTTTGTTTTTGGGCTTTAAATTAATTATTTCCTCATATTCTCCATTGTTGCGGCTCCTCTCTTCCCAGTCTGTCAGTAACGCTCTAAGTCTCTATGAAGCCCCTCCTTCTGAAAGCACACTGTGCTCTGATTGGTCGGTTGGAGCAGTGAAGCCCCTCCTTCTGAAAGCACAGTGTGCTCTGATTGGTCGGTTGGAGCAGTGAAGCCCCTCCTTCTGAAAGCACACTGTGCTCTGATTGGTCGGCTGGAGCAGTGTGTTGTGATTGGTGTTTGGGAAATGTCCCGCCCCTCACCATAACTGGCAATTTTAACCATAGATATGTATACGTAGATACCTCATTCGAACGCTCCAGGCACGTTGATGAGCCGGCATTTTAGAACGGTCAACACACATCAACACTTCAGATGCTGTCAATCATCACTCGCTTAAAAAAAAGAAAGAATACTGCGCCTGCGTAGCCTCTATGAAACTGTAAAGCCCACTTTCTGTGGAGCGCGATTTAACTTCCCGAAGAAACCTTTCTCAGGTGAGGCGTTTGTGTTAGTTTAGCTATTATAATGTTTGGATCTACACAAAAACACGTAACATTTGTAACTAACAGGCTTCATGGTTCTTGAATTTCAATTCCCAGTATTCAAGAACTGAAAAATGAATGTGGAAACAAACACTGACCCTTTGAAAGTGTTTAAATCAAACTAAATGTAAGAGTATTTAAAGGTGCACTATGCAACTTTCCGTCCACTGGAGGGCGCCTATTCTAAACAAAGGCGTATTTCTGATGACGCAAAGTGTGAGCGCAGCATCTTGGGACATGTGGTCTTCACCTCACAGCCGGTGGAAAATAGGACTCGGGCAGAAATCACGTTCATGCATGCGGTTATTAACGTTACTGTAGTGAAGCAGAGCAGGAGCGAGTGTTGAGGAGCTGAGCACGGCCGCTGGAGCGATTGGTTATTAACGTTACTGTAGTGAAGCAGAGCAGGAGCGAGTGTTGAGGAGCTGAGCACGGCTGCTGGAGCAATTGGTTATTAACGTTACTGTAGTGAAGCAGAGCAGGAGCGAGTGTTGAGGAGCTGAGCACGGCCGCTGGAGCGATTGGTTATTAACGTTACTGTAGTGAAGCAGAGCAGGAGCGAGTGTTGAGGAGCTGAGCACGGCCGCTGGAGCGATTGGTTATTAACGTTACTGTAGTGAAGCAGAGCAGGAGCGAGTGTTGAGGAGCTGAGCACGGCCGCTGGAGCGATTGGTTATTAACGTTACTGTAGTGAAGCAGAGCAGGACCGAGTGTTGAGGAGCTGAGCACGGCTGCTGGAGCGATTGGTTATTAACGTTACTGTAGTGAAGCAGAGCAGGAGCGAGTGTTGAGGAGCTGAGCACGGCCGCTGGAGCGATTGGTTATTAACGTTACTGTAGTGAAGCAGAGCAGGACCGAGTGTTGAGGAGCTGAGCACGGCTGCTGGAGCGATTGGTTATTAACGTTACTGTAGTGAAGCAGAGCAGGAGCGAGTGTTGAGGAGCTGAGCACGGCCGCTGGAGCGATTGGTTATTAACGTTACTGTAGTGAAGCAGAGCAGGAGCGAGTGTTGAGGAGCTGAGCACGGCCGCTGGAGCGATTGTTACACAAGCACACGGCTCGCGAACACCGGGACTTTTATTATGACGGGACGGGACACAGTCGCCGGGCGCCTGCACAGATCCGCTCTTCCGGTTATGATTTTGAGGTAAAGCAGCTCTGTTTATCATATTAGATACATTTAAGTGTGTTTAAAACGATGTTGTGACGTTACTCCGAGCGTTCACTTGTTCACACTGCTAAGAGTAAAGCGCTCCTGCCAAATAAAAGCCGAAACTGAGGGTAGCGCAGATATGACGCGATTGACAGGCGACTCTCTCAAACGCTATACTGAAACGTCCCGGTCCTCAGTTAAAATAGCAATTTTCTCACAATTTACAAATAGTTGGAAACATTTTGGATATTGTAGGTACTCAACTGAACAAAATATATAACACCGGCCTAGTGGTTTTTGGATATTTTACTGCAAAAATACTACATAGTGCACCTTTAAAGAAGAGAAACCGACATATTTCTGCTGTTCTATAAGCATGCCCTTCTGTCTGCGAGCCTGTTGTCTGTTTTTGCCGCGATGCTCGTGCTGAATTAAAGCCACAGTGCAGAGTTCTTGATCAACTTGACCTTATTAACATGAAAGGTTACCGATTTCACCATAAAATCGTGTAGTGCAGTGTTCCGTGTGTTTCACAATCACCATATAACATCCAGCGCTGTGAAATAAATAATAAAATACATGAAAACACATCACTGCCAGAAGATTTTGCCCAAACTTCCAAGGCCTGTTTAAATGATTAAACTAAGCGTATCTTAACTTTAATGTTACATTTATCAAGTGAACAACTTATATACAGCATATTATATGCATGTGTGTTTGGGAATGGGGCATTTGCAGCAGATATATGCTGCCCGTCATAAATCAAAGCACATCTCGGAGGAGAACACCGAATGTGACAGAATGGACGATATTATAGTCTGTATTTGTAATACACCTTTCAGGTGCGATTGATCAGCGACACAAGCGCTGCCAGAATGCCCAACGGACGAGCTTCAGGTGCACGTGGCTCCCACTCTCCATATGCACTTCTTCTGCCCTGTCAACCATAGCTTGCGCGTGGAGTGTGACATTTGAATGCGTTCGCGACCGGCTTTGACCGTTCTAAAATGGCCGACGGCTAACGGATAGCGGCCCATAGAAACAGTCACTAATGAGGTATCTACATATACATATCTATGGTTTCAACACTCGATTAACTAACTCAACCAGGCCCCGCCCCTTTATTCTACGCATAAATTATTATAATGAGGAATATTGTGATGTGTTTGTCAGGAGTTTTGGATCACAGGTAATGAAGGCTGATGGTTTTATGCTGGCTAATGTCTCCATATGTCCTCTCGTCCCACAGTGAATGAAGGCATGGTCAAGCAGGTCTCCAATTTCTGCCCAGACCCCGGAGAACCGGAGAACGGTAAACGCATGGGCACCGATTACAGGTGAAATTGTGTTTTTAAACAAGTATGCTATTGTGAAAGTTGAGGTCATGAATATTCATTAGGGTCATGCATAGTTTAACATATTTTACTATTTTGATAGCCTCTGTCTAGTTATTTCAGTAGCAGTGAAATCCTTGATGTACAAGGTTTCTGCAGGTCTTGAAAAGTCTGACCTTCCACAATTTAAGGCCTTTAAAATGTCTTAGATTGAATATCATGGCATTAAATCAGGGCCGTATGATTTCTGTGATGCAGGAAATGTGGGCCGAATCACAGAATCCATTAATAGAAATGGGATTTACAGTATAATGCAGAATATCACAGAATTTGTCAGATTTTGTCTGAATAAATCAACAGTAGTTCAGTCACTTAAAGGGCCAGTTCACCCATTAATGACAATCCGGTCCTCATTTCCTCGCCCTAATGTCGACCCAAACCCGTCAGACTTTCCTTACTCATATAAAGCCATCGAGTCTCTTCAGAACATCGGGAATGTCTGCGTAAATCAACCCAATTGCTGGGTTTGTCCTTTTTCAACCCAACTGAGGTTGTTTTAACCCAGCCTTTTTTAGAGTGTTACCTCACGTTCAGTTTCAACGGCCACTCAGCAAAAAGGATTTAATCAAAGGTATTTCATAAAGTCGGTGCTAAATGAGTCCTGGACGAAGCGAGTCGTGGCACATTTCCCAGCATGAAGGATGCCAGTGATGGGAGTAGCAGAGAATCCCTGATTATATTCCCTCCTGATATTTGCTCTGATTAAGGCCGGGTCAATCTGTCATGTTAGAGGAGAATTCCTCCACTGATTCCCTGGCTGGTGTGTGTGTGTGTGTGTGTGTGATGGTGTGTGTGCGTGTGCGTGTGTATGCATGTGTATGTGATGGTGTGCGTGTGTGTGTGTGCATGTGTGCGTGCATGCGTGTGTGTGTGTGCGGCCGTGTGCGTGCGTGTGTGCATGTGTGCGTGCGTGCGTGTGTCCGGCCGTGTGGGTGCGTGTCCATGTGCGTGTGCTTGCGTGCATGCATCTGTGTGCGTGTGTGTGCGTGTGTGTGTTCTCTCTTCCCCACGGCAGCATCGGTGCATCGGTTCAGTTCACCTGCGACGGCGATCATGTGCTCCAGGGGTCGAAGAGCATCACGTGCCAGAGGGTGGCGGAGGTGTTCGCGGCCTGGAGCGACCACAGGCCCGTCTGCAAAGGTCTTTACCCTTTACATTTCCACTGCCTAATGTGGCCATTTTCACTCCTACATTCCTTAAAGGGGTACTTCAGCACCGGGAAGATGAATCTGCATTTAGCCTAGATCATTTCTGTAGGAGAAATGTGAAATTATTTTTGACTTTATTGCTTTCTAGACTGAGAAAAGACAGAAAATGTATTTTTGGTTCATCTGAATGAAAGATAACAATTCCCAGAATGCTTTGCTGCCCTACGAGGCCACTCCCACAGCTGCAGCTACTGGATTACTGAATCACTTTCCCACCGCGACCGCGTTCACTTTCATAAAATCAGTTCAGTCAGAGAACAGACACTACAATTAAAAACTGAACGTGTGTGTTCAATATGAGTGAGCTGCTGAGGGCGTCTCACAGCCCAAACACTGCAGGAGTCAGATTACATTTATCCGTGAGGAGAGCTGAGGTACACGTAAAGCTTAACTTTATAGAAATAATAATAATAATTTGAGAACACTTACATTTCATTGCTCAGTAGGGCTGTGAATCTTTTGGGTAGGCAGCGAATTGATTCGATTCACCATTCATGCAATTAATGTGCGTCTTGAATAAGCGGGTTTTTACTTCAATAGCTCAGATATGACCCATTTCCTTAAAACGTAAGTATTAAATTTTATATGAGCTACGGAAAGAGCGTGAGCAATCCAGTGAAGGCGTTAAAGAGCGTGTGCATGTCTGTGAAGGAGAGCTGTGACTGTGAGGATGACGGAGCACAACGTCTCTATTTCACGGCACGCATGTAGATATAATCAAATGTTTATTTTAAAGCACTGAATCGTTATTGAATCGCGATTCATCCGATTCTTAGCATTTTATATCGAGTATTGGCCAAAATTAACGATTCACAAAATACATGTTTCAAGATCGATGCATCGAGAAAATGAGTGATTCGTTACACCCCCATTGCTCAGCATAGATGCACCTTTTAGGAG
>NC_090178.1:1987352-2122352 GCF_024679245.1 Pseudorasbora parva
ACATTAGTGAAAGAATGGGTCGCTCTCAGGAGCTCAGTGAACTCAAGCGTGGGGCCGTGATAGGCTGACACCTGTGCAATAAGTCCATTCCTGACATTTCCTCACTACTAAATATTCCACGCTCAACTGTTAGTGGGATTAGAACAAAGAGGAAGCCATTGGGAACAACAGCAACTCAGCCACGAAGTGAAATCACAGAGCGGGGTCAGCGCATGCTGAGGGTCACAGTGCGGAGAAGTCTCCAACGTGGCTTTCAAATGAGAGATTGGTATCAAAGAGCACACTCAGGTTCCTCACTGACGACGAGGGCTTGACAGAGCAGTCATCAAGTGTTAGACAGTATTCTCGGTTGCTACTTGTGGAGCTTTTCTGTCCAATAATTAAACATTCAGTTTTATTTGAATTAAGTTGCAGGAAATTACTATTCATCCAATTTTTTATATCAGCTATGCATTCCGTTAATCTTGTGAATTGGTAGGTTTCGTCAGGGTGTGAGGAAATATAGAGCTGAGTATCGTCAGCATAAGAATGAAAACTAACGCCATGTTTCCTAATGATATCTCCCAGTTGAGCAGATACAGGGTGAAGAGCAGCGGTCCTAACACTGAGCCTTGCGGTACCCCATACTGAACTTGTGATCGGTGTGACATCTCTTCATTTACTGCTACAAACTGATAACGGTCAGATAAATACGATTTAAACCATGCCAAAGCAGTTGCACTAACGCCAACATTACAGCTTTCCTGTAGCTCAAACAGTACAACGTGGCACTAGCAACGCCAAGGTCATGGGTTCAATTCCCAGGGAAAGCAAGAACTGACAAAAATGTACCTTGAAAAAATGCAATGTAAGTCGCTTTGGATAAAAGCATCTGCCAAATGCATAAATGTAAATATAATTTTCGATTCTATTCAAAAGAATATTGTGATCGATAGTATTGAATTGATTGATAGTATCAAGACCAAGACCTTCAAAAATGGTCTTAAGACCCCCTGTGGTACTGCAACCCTACCCCGCGTGTGCCGTCTCATTCCTCGTGTGTGTTAAACGTGCCAGAAGCGCAGTATTGGTGAGTGGCTGAATGTGAGCATGAGCTCCTCTGCGCTCTCCACACACACACACCGGGGGGTAATTATGCAAACGGGACGCTGTTCATGTACAAGCGTAGCGCATCGCTCGACTGTTTACGCGCACACTTGAGCCGCTGATTGAAAGCAGTCTCGGAAATGTGTTTTACCCTCAGCGTTCAGTGGACTGTGCCGGGGATTTGTTGGGAAATTTCCTCAGCTGAATTTTTTCGACCACAGAGCATATGCAAAAATATACAGGCAACATATGCTGCAGCCCAAGTGCCGGCCCCGGCGAGCTCATGAATATCATATCTATTGAGAACACTGTGTATCATTTATATTTGATGATGTCCCTATATTGAGGAGTGTAATTAAGGCTGTGTTAAATAAAGTGGAGGAATCCAAGGTGCTTCATTGGGTGTGTTTACATGCACGTTCTTAAGCTGATTATGCCGAATAAACCGACAATGAACATGGTCTTGTAAACACGGTAACCCGTTTTCTTTTATCGGAGTAAGCTCATAAACCGGTCGACACGGGGAGTTTTTTTGCCTCTTATCCTGATTTTGCGCGGCATGTAAACGCATTAACCTGCTTTCTGTCGGCTTATTGAAGTGTGCATGTGTGATAGGTGACAAAAACATAAACTTACACTGCAAAAAATGCTTTTCTTACTCAGTATTTTTGTCTTGTTTCGAGTCAAAATATCTAAAAATTCATACATTAAGAAACATTTACTAGACAGGTAAAAATTATTGTCCTGTTTTGGGAAAAAATTGCTGAAAATGAAGAGAGTTTTTGCTTAAAATAAGATAAATAATCTGCCAATGGGGTGAGAAAAATAATCTTAATTCAAACAGTAAACAAGATTATTTTTCTCACCCCATTGGCAGATTATTTATCTTATTTTAAGCAAAAACTCTCTTCATTTTGAGTTATTTTCCCCCAAAACAAGACAAAAACTTTTGCTTATGTAGTAAATGCTTCTTAATTTAAGATTTTTTAGATATTTGGACTTTAAAACAGGACAAAAATAAGTAAGAAAGGCATTTTTTTTTGCAGAGTTTACATTTGAAAATAAATTGCAGCCAGTGGAGATGCCTTCTGACATCGAGAGGAGACCATTTAATAACTCATACATAATACAATGATGCGTAACAAATGGGCATCCGATAACAAATCTACACATTTATTATAAGCTGTAGTACATGTGTAAATGTAAAGCAAGTTTTAGACCTTTACAATACACTTGTTCCAGATACAGATTTTTTTTAAGGAAATAACCTGGTTTATTATTAAAGTCATGCATTGTAAAAAAAAAATAAAAAATAAAAAAATAAGTTACCTGGTTGCCTTAAAATTTTGAGTTAATGCAATGAACATGTTTGAGAATCGACAACCTTTATTCAAATATTATTAGAAGATTTTGTAAGCATATTGGGTAAGTGTGTGTGTTTTTGTGATGACGCCGCCTAATTGTGCTATTTTCATGATTTATCACATTTTTTATGTGGTTCAGATACAATAATATTTTGAGTTTCTATTTATTATACCAATTTCCTTCATTGTATCAACTCAAATTTTTAATTTCAATAAACTCAAAATTTTAAGGCAACCAGGTTACTTACTTTTTTAAGTCAAACCAACATTATTCTTTTTTTCAGTGTGTAAACACGGATTACTTGCATTTTCAGTTTACTGGTTTGCATGTAAACGGGGAAAACTGTTTATTTTCTGATATTTGTGAGTTATCAGCTCAATGTGTGCATGTAAACATCCATCAGAAAGAGTTCTAGCACTAATTCTGTCGCTTTCTTCCCGTCGCAGGTTATTCAGATCAACTTCGAGGAGTTCGACTTGGAGCTCGGCTACGATACGCTGACTGTGGGAGACGGCGGAGAGGTCGGAGACTCCAAAACAATCATACAAGTGTAAGATTCAGTGTTACGCTGTGTGTCATGATGAGCGTTTGTGCACTGCAAACAATGATCACATTCTTTTACTGGAGAAAGAAGCGGACTTAAGTCTTTGTTTGCTGAAAAATGCATCAAAATGAGTTTGTGCCAGTGGGGTAGGAAACAGAGTCCTAATTCAAAGCGAAAACCTCTTTCTTTTTCTTGCGTCCAGATATTTGTCCTATGAAACTCACTTCATTTTGATCCATTTTCAAGTAAACAAGGCTTCATATCTTCAGTCATTTTGTGTCTCCAGTGAATGTGTCTTGATTTAAGAAGGTTTAGATGTTTGTGCTGGAAAACAGGACAGAAATACAGAGGAAAATATTCACGTTTTGCAGTTTAACACCCTTATCTCCATCAGCATTTGCATCGTGCTTTCCAGTTTAAAAATCCAAACATCCTTAAATCAAGATGTATTTACAGTGCTTTTACAGTACAATATGATTAAGATATGAGAAGGCTATATATATATATATGTGTAAGGGATAATCCATGGCTAGTCATGCATTAAAGGATTTTATTGCACGGTGTAGAGACAAAAAAGAACCGCCCGACGCGAAGCAACCGCCCGACGCGAAGAACCGCCCGACGCGAAGAACCGCCCGACGTGAAGAACCGCTCGACGCGAAGAACTGCCTGACGCGAAGCACACAGTCAACTGCTCGGTGCGAAGAACCGCCCGACGCGAAGAACCGCCCGACGCGAAGAACTGCCTGACGCGAAGCACACAGTCAACCCCCCGGTGCGAAGAACCGCCCGACGCGAAGAACCGCCCGACGCGAAGAACCGCCCGACGCGAAGAACTGCCTGACGCGAAGCACACAGTCAACCCCCCGGTGCGAAGAACCGCCCGACGCGAAGAACCGCCCGACGCGAAGAACCGCCCGACGCGAAGAACTGCCTGACGCGAAGCACACAGTCAACCCCCCGGTGCGAAGAACCGCCCGACGCGAAGAACCGCCCGACGCGAAGAACTGCCTGACGCGAAGCACACAGTCAACCCCCCGGTGCGAAGAACCGCCCGACGCGAAGAACCGCCCGACGCGAAGAACCGCCCGACGCGAAGAACTGCCTGACGCGAAGCACACAGTCAACCCCCCGGTGCGAAGAACCGCCCGACGCGAAGAACCGCCCGACGCGAAGAACTGCCTGACGCGAAGCACACAGTCAACCCCCCGGTGCGAAGAACCGCCCGACGCGAAGAACCGCCCGACGCGAAGAACTGCCTGACGCGAAGCACACAGTCAACCGCCCGGCGCAAAGAACTGCCTGACGCGAAGCACACAGTCAACTGCTCGGTGCGAAGAACCGCCCGACGCGAAGAACCGCCCGACGCGAAGAACTGCCTGACGCGAAGCACACAGTCAACCGCCCGGCACAAAGAACTGCCTGACGCGAAGCACACAGTCAACCGCCCGGCGCAAAGAACCGCCCGACGCAAATAACTGCCTGACGCAAAGCGGGCGCCCGGCGCGAAGAACCGCCCGACGCGAAGAACCGCCCGACGCAAAGAACCGCCCAACGCAAAGTGGCCTCCCGACGCGAAGAACCACCCGACGTGAAGAACCGCTCAACGCGAAGTGGCCGCCCGACGCGAAGAAACGCCCGACGCAAATAGGCTGCCCGACGCAAAGAACCGCCCGACGCGAAGTGGCCGCCCGACACGAAGAACCGCCCCACGCGAAGTGGCCGCCCGACACGAAGAACCGCCCCACGCGAAGTGGCCGCCCGACACGAAGAACCCCCCCACATGAAGAACCCCCCCCACATGAAGAACCGCCCGACGCGAAGAACCCCCCCACATGAAGAACCCCCCCCACATGAAGAACCGCCCGACGCGAAGAACCCCCCCACATGAAGAACCCCCCCCACATGAAGAACCGCCCGACGCGAAGAACCCCCCCACATGAAGAACCGCCCGACGTGAAGCAACCGCCCGACGTGAAGTGGAGTTTGCCTCTAGGACGTGCATTAAAATCATTTAATGCATGGCTAGCCGTGGATTATCCCGCTTATACCATGGTTATTTGCCAAGTTAAAAACAAGTTAAAGCGGTAACTGATGCTTTTTAACAGATGGGTTATATATATATATATATATATATATATATATATATATATATATATATATATATATATATATATATATATATATAAACTTAGTGAAAAGTCAATATAGACATTAATTAAATATTAATTCAACAAAAACATTTACACATTGAATACTAAACTACATAGTTGTTGCAAAATAATAATTTAAATGTCAATTTATTAATTTAGCTAATTAAAATAATGTATGTAATATATTTTATTAACATATATATTAATATTTTTGTGAATAATTAATTAATATTTATTTAATTTATTCTTACCATAATATCAATTTAAATATATATAGTGCTGGGGAAAAATGAATAATGATTAATCGTAGTCAAAATAAAAGTTGCATTGTGTTTGCATAATATACGTGTGTAGCCTAGAAATCTAGACGCACCCTAGCGGCAGCAAATTTAATTTGCCCGCAAGTGTCTGAGCTGTATTCCTCACAATCTGGACGGGCCAATCACGTCGTGTATAGAGTCGGCAGGCGGGGCCATAATGACGACGGCCGAGTTGCGTTTGTGTGCTTCTAGTAAACACAGAAACTGGCGAACGGCGGTCTTTCAAATCAGCTCTGCCCGCGACTCTGGAAGACTTGAGTTCAGCTTTTCTCGGAGAAAAGAACAAAGAACGGCACTGAAGTCATTCTTAAGAAGGGAAGATGTGTTCAGAGTTTAGCCGACCGGATACGGCGAATGTTTAATCTGTCAACGAGCTCTGCTTCACCTTCGTTGCTCTGGTTGGTGTAGCGCTATCCAATCGCGTGCAGAGGGAGTTTGAAAGACAGCCGTTTAACCCGCCCCTCGGATTGAGCTTTCAATGGAGAGTTTCCAGACCAAACATTTTGATGTGGGTCAGGCTTGTCAGGCTAATACGTGTGTGTACGTGTGTGTACTATAATTATGTTTATATGAATACACACATATGCATTTATATATTTAAGGAAAATATTTTATATTTTATGAAGAAATTTTATTTATATATGATTCATTATATATACAGTATATGCATGCAAAATTTCTTAAATATATAAATGCATGTGTGTGTATTTATATATACATAATAATTACACACACACACACACACACACACACACACACACACACACACACACACACACACACACACACACACACACACACACACACACACACATATTATGTAAAATGTTATTTTGGATGTGATTAATCATGTTTTCCCCAGCATAATAATTATAATAATAATGATAATAATAAATACAATATTTTTCCCTGTTAGCAAGTTTAATTAAATCCATGTAAGAAAGTAAGAAAGAGTAAGAAAAATAAACTTAATTCAAGGTCTGGACATCTTACGCAATCTTGTTTCTCAAGCAAATTCATCTTCCTTTAAGGATGTTTGGATATTTTAACTGGTAAACATGTCAAAATGATTTTTCCACTGTTGAATAATTAGCCTTGACCATTGGCTTGCAGCTAGAATATATAATTTTTGTCACTTTTCTAACTTTTTATCTTTTTTTCTTGCACCAAGAAGTCATAACTTAGTTTTGCATGACCATTTACAATGCACAAACATTATATATATATATATCAGATATATCATATCTTAGCAGTCAATGCACACTTGATATTTGTGAATGAACTCTTATTTGATTTCAGGCTGATGGGGAATGAAGTGCTGTTATGTTAGACATGTCATGTCTGCATATATTACTAAATTTGGATTATTTTATTTTTGAATAAAGCCTGATTCCCCCTTTAAAGTGTCCAACTTTAATAGACTTCAGTGAGTGTTTTATCTTGCGTTATGTTCAGCTGTGCAGCGGTTATCCGTTTCAACAGCGTGAAAGCCACAAACCCGTAAAAACTGCACAGGCACAAATCCTCCGGCTATATTTCCCCCTCACAAACAAGTTTTCGGTCCAGCTCGTCTCCCAGTCAGCCGTATGTCTCCGGGTATCTGCGCTGACGGTCTGTGCAGCTTTCTGGCGTTTTTTCCTGGCGCGGCTCCAGCTCGAAACCATTGAGCGTTCCTCAAGGACAAAAGACTTGCTGCCGGAGCGCTCATACATACTGAAGGCTCAATTAAGGCCTTTCTCTGGCTTTGTGATGGTCAGATTGGTTTGGTTCCTTTATCAAACACTTTAGATATTCAAAGACACACAGATTTATGATATTAAATGTTTAATATGTATCTGCCATGTAATAAATGGTGATGCTGATATGGCAGTAAACTCAAATACTACTGCAAAGACATAGTGCTAGGAATTGATTCCATAAAGAATCGATTATTCGATTCCAACGTTTGGAATCGATTCCTATTTTAAGGGTTAGTTCAGCCAAAAATGAAATGTCTGTCATTAACTCCTCTCCCTAATGTCGTTCCACACCCGTAAGACCTCCGTTCATCTTCACACACAGTTTAAGATATTTTATATTTAGTCCGAGAGCGTATGCAAGTGTATGCACACTATACTGTCCATGTCCAGAAAGGGAATAAAAACATCATCACAGTAGTCCATATGAGACATCAGTGGGTTAATTAGAGTCTCTTGAAGCATCCAAAATACATTTGGGTCCAAAAATAACAAAAACTACGACTTTATTCAGCATTGGCTTCTCTTCCGGGTTTGTGTTCAATCCTCAAATAAAGATTCAAACGGTTATGACTCAGCGAATCGATTCATGATTCGGATCACGTGTCAAACTGCTGAAATCATGTGACATTGGCGATCCGAATCATGAATCAATTCGATGATCAAAATTGGCCAATCACAGGTGTTGAACTTGGAATCACTCACCGCTCGAGCGTTTGTCCAGGCGCTGAGTTCAGTTAAACACGCGCAGCAATCCTCTGTAAGTGCAGACATTGTGAAAATAAGAGATTCATTGTATACCAACGTCACTGTAGAACTTTGTGAGATTGAGTTTATTGAATGAGTGACAGCTTTTAGTGAATATAAAGTATATTACCACCACTAAACGCTTCAAAACACTGACCCATCCACATATACATGCGGGATTCACTTGAAAAATGTGATGAATGACAGTTATAAACATTCTTGTCCAAATGAGGCTCCTAAAAATGTCAGGAAAACACGATTCCTGGCTGCATATCATTATCCATGGATCACTGAATCTTTGGTAAGTTGTAAGGATCGTTTGCTCTACTCGTGTTTTCCTCCATTAACTCCAGTCACACAGCAGCTCTTCTACCACTCAGCCCCGGCTGAGGGGGCGTTACGGCGGGAAAGTGACGTCGATGCATTCCCTCTACAGGGAGTGCAGAATTATTAGGCAAATGAGTATTTTGACCACATCATCCTCGTTATGCATGTTGTCTTACTCCAAGCTGTATAGGCTGGAAAGCCTACTACCAATTAAGCATATTAGGTGATGTGCATCTCTGTAATGAGAAGGGGTGTGGTCTAATGACATCAACACCCTATATCAGGTGTGCATAATTATTAGGCAACTTCCTTTCCTTTGGCAAAATGGGTCAAAAGAAGGACTTGACAGGCTCAGAAAAGTCAAAAATAGATTTATTGAGATATATTGCAGAGGGATGCAGCAGTCTTAAAATAGCCAATCTTCTGAAGCGTGATCATCGAACAATCAAGCGTTTCATTCAAAATAGTCAACAGGGTCGCAAGAAGCGTGTGGAAAAACCAAGGCGCAAAATAACTGCCCGTGAACTGAGAAAAGTCAAGCGTGCAGCTGCCAAGATGCCACTTGCCACCAGTTTGGCCATATTTCAGAGCTGCAACATCACTGGAGTGCCCAAAAGCACAAGGTGTGCAATACTCAGAGACATGGCCAAGGTAAGAAAGGCAGAAAGTCGACCACCACTGAACAAGACACACAAGCTGAAACGTCAAGACTGGGCCAAGAAATATCTCAAGACTGATTTTTCTAAGGTTTTATGGACTGATGAAATGAGAGTGACTCTTGATGGGCCAGATGGATCTACTCCACAGCGTGGCTGGCAAGAAAGGGTATAAAAGAAGAAAATCTAATGATATGGCCTCCTTGTTCACCTGATCTGAACCCCATTGAGAACCTGTGGTCCATCATCAAATGTGCGATTTACAAGGAGGGAAAACAGTCCACCTCTCTGAACAGTGTCTGGGAGGCTGTGGTTGCTGCTGCACGCAATGTTGATGGTGAACAGATCAAAACACTGACAGAATCCATGGATGGCAGGCTTTTGAGTGTCCTTGCAAAGAAAGGTGGCTATATTGGTCACTGATTTGTTTTTGAATGTCAGAAATGTATATTTGTGAATGTTGAGATGTTATATTGGTTTCACTGGTAAAAATAAATAATTGAAATGGGTATAAATTAGTTTTTTGTTAAGTTGCCTAATAATTATGCACAGTAATAGTCACCTGCACACACAGATATCCCCCTAAAAAAGCTCAAACTAAAAACTAAAACTTCCAAAAATATTCAGCTTTGATATTAATGAGTTTTTTTTGTGTTGATTGAGAACATGGTTGTTGTTCAATAATAAAATTAATCCTCAAAAATACAACTTGCCTAATAATTCTGCACTCCCTCTATTGCAGTGGCCGGAGGTGAGGCAAAATCTCACAAAAAAATAACAATAATTACATTTGCTATTCAACTGATGTTTATTTTTAATGCCTACCCCGACCCTAAACCTACCCTTACAATAATGCAGATACGGTCAATAAATGAGGAGATATTGATGTGCGCATGTCCAGTGTCCGTAGTTGTATCCCTTAACTCTTCACCGTGCCGGACGTAGCGTGAGGACATCACCGTTTCAGAAAATATACAGATTCTCTGTACACACGAAAACTTAAGATTGTCGTTTTCAGATTAATTCACTTTGGGACCCGGTTTCAAAAAATATCGGATTCATGCTTCAAAAACGCCGGATCCGTGTGGACGAAACACTGATTCGGTACAAAATTTATACGTGTACAGCTGAACGCGTCTCCGTGTGGACGGGGCCTTTAGTCGTCTGCTAGTGTGTCAGATGGAGCGTCACTGACTGGCTTAAACCATGATGGCATAATGTGCATTTATGCAACTATAATACAATAATGCACTGACATAAAAAAGGACATTTACTTTTCATACTTAAGTACTTTTAAAAACAAAATACTTCTTTACTTTTACTCCCGTAAAAATCTGTTTTTTACAACTTTCACTTGTAACGGAGTAATATTTGACCAGCAGTACTGTTACTTTTACTCCAGTAATAGAGTTGTGTATTAGTCCACCTCTGTTTATTAGATGTTCTTGTGCATTGACAGGTTAACGGGCAGCTTCGTCCCTGATCTCATCGTCAGCATGACCCATCAGATGTGGCTTCACCTGCAGTCTGATGAAAGCGTGGGCTCTATCGGCTTTAAGATCAACTATAAAGGTGAGTGTGTTCTCTGCCAGTCCCCTCATCAATCACTGCCGCCTCCGAGGCTTAATGGCTTAGTTCACCCAAAAATTGTGAATTGTGTCATTAATTCCTCATGTGGTTGGACGCCCGTCAGACCTCCGTTCATCTTCAGACTGTTACGGGTGTTGGATGCAGCAGAGATGAGGAGATCCAAGACTTCCAAATAAAACAGGCTTTATTGAAATCAGACCCAGAACTGAACATCAAACACCATGAACTTAACATTCACTAAAAATTAGACCGGACAAGGAGGAAATGGAGATAGGGAACCAAATACAGACACTGATGGCAGACATTGACGAGGGGGACAGGTGACACCGATGACAATTAAAGGGTTACTTCAGCGATTAGCATATGGCCTTGTATCAGTAGCAACCCTGGAGTATATTCAAACGATTGTGCTTTCCCCCCTCATATCCCCCTGAGACAAGAGATTTATGCATTTTATTTCTGGAAAATTTCCTCCTATGATGCAAATTGACGATATTTGCATCATAGGAGGAATGTTTGGCCAGAGGCTAAAGACTACAGCCAGCAGAGGGAGCCATTTCCGCATGTTTTGAACCCGCACATGAGGGATGGAGATCACACTCACAGCTCAGCTCAGCTACAGGCACTCATTTAAACGGAGATATGGTGAGCAATGGAAGTTAAGCTTTGAAAGGCATGAACTGAAACGCGCCAGACTGAACTGGCGTTGTGACTGTATGCCGTGAGTGTAGTCGCGATTACCTCAGCTCTCATCACGAGAGCTCATCAGCTCATTTATCTCACTCCTGCAGTCAGTGCTCAGTGCTGTGAGACTCGCGCGGTGACTCACTCGTTATATTGAACACACACGTTCAGTTTTTAATTGTAGTGTCTTCTCCAACTCAGTCACAGTAATCAAGTTGGTGGCTTTGGGAATGGCCTCACAGGGCAGCGAAGCATTCTGGGAATTGTAGTCTATCATCCCCATGAGACAAATATAAATTTTCTGTCTTGTCTCAGTCTAGAAGGCCCCAAATTCAAAAATAATTTCACATTTCTACTACATTGATGACCCAGTTTAAATACAGATTCATCTTCCCAGCGCTGAAGCGCCCCTTTAATTAAACACAGCTGAAAGGAACTACATTAATAAAGGTAACTATAACAACGAAAAAGTGGCGGGAAACAGAACAAAGGAACATGTGACAACTGAAACCAGGATGTACAGGGAGAAAGCACAATCAAAACGGACCATAAATGTAACACAGATGAAGATATTAGTGTTGAAATCCGATGGCTCAGAAAGGCCTTCATTGACACCAATGTCATTTCCTCTCTCAAGACCCATAAAGGCACTAAAGACGTCGTTACAAACATAGATATCCATAATAAAGGCTAGATGTCTCGTGCGCGCTGTTGGCCAATGGAGGTCGCCGTCCGCAACTGGCGGCCATCTTGTCACAGGCAGCTCGCTCACTCGTAACAGTGTGTTTTAATGGTGCATGTACTTTTAAATAACCATAACTTGCTCAATTTTCAACCGATTTTCAAACTGTTTCGTTTGTTATAAACGTCAGAGATGTAGTTATGACACTACATACTTATGAATAATTATAACCATGGACTTTAATATGAAAGTAACATTGAACAGAACAGATGGGTGCAATGAACACACACACACACACACACACACACACACACACACACACACACACACACACACACACACACACACACACACACACACACACACACACACACACACACACACACACACACACACACACACACACACACACACAAGGTACTTATGTTAAATCAACATATAGGCTACTAAAACTGTGTACCAAATGGCAACTTGAGAAGTTATATATATATTTATAAACATATACAGCTCTGAATTGTTTCCCCAGAGCTAGCTCTAAATATATATATATATATATATATATATATATATATATATATATATATATATATATATATATATACTTTTTTAATAAGAATATCACTATTATAATAAAATCATTTGTATTTTTTTTTTAAAATTAAACAAACAAAAAAACATGCAAACTAAGTTTATTTTAACTAGACAAAAGATTGGTTGTCATAAAATTGTTATTGGTGTCAGTAAAACCTATATAATTGAACAGCTCGATTGTGGTCTCAGCCCCCTTGATAACGTGCATGTAAGTTAGCCGTAATACACAAGCTGCACGATTAAGTCGTTTATCGAAATGAAAAGCTGCAATTTCAACGTGTTAAAGCATCCTGATTTGTAGCCATGTTAATAACGTTTGTAAGAAACCAAACCATTTGTAAATCCGTCAAGATTTTAGCGAGATAAGAGTATTTATGTTCGGACAGACCACTCATCTTACATCAGGTTCCACAGAGCCCAACAGAAAGCCTGCCTGTGACAAGATGGCCGCCGGTGATGCCGATGGTGACTCCGCCGTAAGATATCTAGTCCTTATTATGGATATCTATGGTTACAAAGCCCATCTCACTACAGCGGCTCTACAATCATTGATGAAGAGGCCAGAATAGAGTTAGTGCGCAAAAAACACGAAATAACGACTTATATAGTGATGGCCGATTTCAGAACAAAGCTTCGAACCGTTATGAGTCAGTGAATCGATTCATGATTCGGATCGCATGTCAAACTGCTGAAATCACGAGACTTTGGCAATCCGAATCAACTCTATTCTGGCCTCTTCATCAATGATTGTAGAGCCGCTGTAGTGAGATGGGCTTTGTAGCGACGTCTTTAGTGCCTTTATGGGTCTTGAGAGAGGAAATGACATTGGTGTCAATGAAGGCCTTTCTGAGCCATCGGATTTCAACACTAATATCTTCATCTGTGTGTGAAGATGAACGGAGGTCTGACGGATTAATGACACAATGCGTATTTTTGGCTGAACTAACCCTTTAAGCGCTGCTGTTCTCCACAGAAATCGATAAGGAGAGTTGTGGGGATCCTGGCGTCCCTCTGTATGGGCTCCGAGAGGGCGGCGGCTTCTCCAACGGGGACGTGCTGCGCTTCGAGTGTCAGTTCGGATTCGAGCTCATCGGCGAACGAATGATTTCCTGTCAGAATAACAATCAGTGGTCTGCTAACATCCCGATGTGTATCTGTGAGTGTTTCTGGCTTCTCTATCATTACGCCTGAATGTTTTTAATCCGCCCTGGGATCAAAAATGAGATTTCTTCTTCTGAGCCAAAAATCTTCTCCTAAAGCATGAGACATGTTAACAACATGTTAATTCAAGACAACAGAATGCTAATTCATGACAACAACATGCTAATTCAAGACAACAACATGCTAATTAATGTTAACATCATGCTAATTCATGACAACAACATGTTAATTCAAGACAACAACATGCTAATTCATGACAACAACATGCTAATTCATGACAACAACATGTTAATTCAAGACAACAACATGCTAATTCATGACAACAACATGCTAATTCATGATAACTAAACTGTAATTCATGTTCACAACATATAAAGCTTTATAACAACATGCTAATTAATGTTAACATGTTAATTCAAGACAATAGAATGCTAATTCATGACAACAACATGCTAATTAATGACAACAGCGTGTTAATTCAAGACAACAACATACTAATTCATGACAACATGTTAATTAAAGACAACAACATGCTAATTAATGTTAACAACATGCTAATTCATGACAACAACATGCTAATTCATGATAAAAAAAAATTGTAATTCATGTTCACAACATATAAAGCTTTATAACAACATGCTAATTAATGTTAACATCATGCTAATTCATGACAATAAAATGTTAATTCATGACAACAAAATGCTATTTCAAGCTAACATGTTAAATCATCAACAGGATCTTAATTAATGATAACGACATGTTAAATCATGCTAGCAAACATGTTAATTAATGATAGCAACATGCTAAATTAACCTGCTACACACTAATTCATGGTAACCACATGCTCAAATATGTTAAAATATGTTAATGCAGGATGACTACATTAAAAAATGTTAATTCAAGCTACATAATGCTAGCAAAATGCTAATTCTAATGCTAAAAACATGTTAATCGTGTTTGCAAGATGATAATTCATATTAGCAATGCAATAAATCATTATTTCAACATATTAATTCATGTTAGCAATGTGTTTTAAATATCCCAAATAATGTTAGCAATCTCCTAAATCATGAGCTAAATCCTACTAGCAAAATGTTATAATAGGCTAGCAACATGTTATATCATTTTAGCAACATGCTAATTCATTTTTGCAATGTTTTAAAACATGCTACCAATGTGTTCAAGGTGTTCCCATTATGGATTTTTGAAGATGACCTTTCCATGAAGTGTAGTTGTAGTTGAAGATAACTTTATATATTAGCAGTGACACTATCAGGTTTTGTCATTTACAACAAAGTTAGCTAGCGTTGTAATATAGCAATTAGCCTAATATATAACAATACCGTTTACAGTTAACAAACCTTGCTGTATTTTCGTGGAATTCATTAAAAGAAGGAACACCGCCATCTTGCTTCGTCAACGCACATGAGGTCGTAAACATGACTTCTCTCCTCGTGAATACGAACATCCCAGGAGGACTTGAGCGCATTAAGTGAATGAAAACATCTTGAAAAGATTTAAATCTACAAATTGCAGCGTATATAAAGTTATTGTCTTGCAAAAGTACAAGAAAATTCGTCCCAAAAACTCTCATAGACTTAACATTGACAAAAATGTGTGTGATTATATATTCGAATCAGAGCATCATAGAGACTTGAGGCTGGACTCTTTTGACTCGGCCTGTCAAGCAGACAATAAGTAGTGACATCACAACTTTATAGCCACGCCCTAGCAACCAGTTACAGCACCCTAACAACCGTCTATCAACATTAACAAGCCATATCTCAGCACCAGAGCAATTGTAGAAATACAGTGTTGGGCTCTTTTGACCCAGACTGCCAAATAGACTTTAAATATCACCCCATAAACTGTATAGCCACACCCTAGCAACCATTTAGAGTACCCTAGCGACCGTACAAACACAAAAATAAGCCCTATCTTAGTACCAGAACACCGTACAGACATGTGGGTGGGCTCTTTTGACCCAGACTGCCAAATAGTCTTTAAATATCACCCCATAAACTGTATAGCCACGCCCTAGCAACCATTTAGAGTACCCTAGCGACCGTACAAACACATAAATAAGCCCTATCTTAGTACCAGAACATCGTACAGACATGTGGGTGGGCTCTTTTGACCCAGACTGCCAAATAGTCTTTAAATATCACCCCATAAACTGTATAGCCACACCCTAGCAACCATTTAGAGTACCCTAGCGACCGTACAAACACAAAAATAAGCCCTATCTTAGTACCAGAACACCGTACAGACATGTGGGTGGGCTCTTTTGACCCAGACTGCCAAATAGTCTTTAAATATCACCCCATAAACTGTATAGCCACACCCTAGCAACCATTTAGAGTACCCTAGCGACCGTACAAACACAAAAATAAGCCCTATCTTAGTACCAGAACACCGTACAGACATGTGGGTGGGCTCTTTTGACCCAGACTGCCAAATAGTCTTTAAATATCACCCCATAAACTGTATAGCCACGCCCTAGCAACCATTTAGAGTACCCTAGCGACCGTACAAACACATAAATAAGCCCTATCTTAGTACCAGAACATCGTACAGACATGTGGGTGGGCTCTTTTGACCCAGACTGCCAAATAGTCTTTAAATATCACCCCATAAACTGTATAGCCACACCCTAGCAACCATTTAGAGTACCCTAGCGACCGTACAAACACAAAAATAAGCCCTATCTTAGTACCAGAACATCGTACAGACATGTGGGTGGGCTCTTTTGACCCAGACTGCCAAATAGTCTTTAAATATCACCCCATAAACTGTATAGCCACACCCTAGCAACCATTTAGAGTACCCTAGCGACCGTACAAACACAAAAATAAGCCCTATCTTAGTACCAGAACACCGTACAGACATGTGGGTGGGCTCTTTTGACCCAGACTGCCAAATAGTCTTTAAATATCACCCCATAAACTGTATAGCCACGCCCTAGCAACCATTTAGAGTACCCTAGCGACCGTACAAACACATAAATAAGCCCTATCTTAGTACCAGAACATCGTACAGACATGTGGGTGGGCTCTTTTGACCCAGACTGCCAAATAGTCTTTAAATATCACCCCATAAACTGTATAGCCACACCCTAGCAACCATTTAGAGTACCCTAGCGACCGTACAAACACAAAAATAAGCCCTATCTTAGTACCAGAACACCGTACAGACATGTGGGTGGGCTCTTTTGACCCAGACTGCCAAATAGTCTTTAAATATCACCCCATAAACTGTATAGCCACGCCCTAGCAACCATTTAGAGTACCCTAGCGACCGTACAAACACATAAATAAGCCCTATCTTAGTACCAGAACATCATACAGACATGTGGGTGGGCTCTTTTGACCCAGACTGCCAAATAGTCTTTAAATATCACCCCATAAACTGTATAGCCACGCCCTAGCAACCATTTAGAGTACCCTAGCGACCGTACAAACACATAAATAAGCCCTATCTTAGTACCAGAACATCGTACAGACATGTGGCTGGGCTCTTTTGCAGTCCCTTTTGCCACTGCAAGCACCAATCACATTTTCTTCAGGAAATGTACATTCTAGTTATTATTATTAATAATATTCCACACTTTCGTCCGTGCGCTACTCCTCCCACACCGTTTGTCATAGACCCATGAAGGAGTACATCTAGGACCAAGAAAGAAGAGTAGAGTATATTTGGCATTTAATCTGCATTAGCTTCATTTTTCTTTGACTCAGACTGTAAGCTTTTTAAGTGCCAATGCAACAAAACCAAGAGCAAAGGATGCGCATTAAAGAGTTAGTTCACCCCAAAATGAAATGTCTGTCTTTAACTCCTCTCCCTAATGTCGTCCCACACCCGTAAGACCTCCGGTCATCTTCACACACAGTTTAAGATATTTTATATTTAGTCTGAGAGCGTATGCAAGTGTATGCACACTATACTGTCCATGTCCAGAAAGGGAATAAAAACATCATCACAGTAGTCCATATGAGACATCAGTGGGTTAATTAGAGTCTCTTGAAGCATCCAAAATACATTTGGGTCCAAAAATAACAAAAACTACGACTTTATTCAGCATTGTCTTCTCTTCCGCGTTTGTGTTCAATCCTCAAATAAAGATTCAAACGGTTATGACTCAGCGAATCGATTCATGGTTCGGATCACGTGTCAAACTGCTGAAATCACGAGACATTGGTGATCCGAATCATGAATCGGTTCGCTGATTCATAACCGTTTGAATCTTTATTTAAGGATTGAACACAAACGCGGAAGAGAAGCCAATGCTGAATAAAGTCGTAGTTTTTGTTATTTTTGGACCCAAATGTATTTTGGATGCTTCAAGAGACTCTAATTAACCCACTGATGTCTCATATCGACTACTTTGATGATGTTTTTATTCCCTTTCTGGACATGGACAGTATAGTGTGCATACACTTGCATACGCTCTCGGACTAAATATTAAATATCTTAAACTGTGTGTGAAGATGAACGGAGGTCTTACGGGTGTGGAGCGACATTAGGGAGAGGAGTTAATGACAGACATTTCATTTTTGGGTGAACTAACCCTTTAAGTGTGTAATCAATGCTTTCTGTATTTCATCGTTCTCATGCTGCCACAGAGAATTATGGGAAATGTTGTTTTTTCACACAAGCCTGTTGCTTCATTAACTGGCTAAGCGAGTATCTTCTGGCATGCGTGATCACTATTATTCATTAATTTCCATAATGCAGACAAACTAAATTATGCGATTAACACTCACTATTAACACTTACGGTAATTATGATCAATATGAAAATGATGAAAGAAATTTGTTTTTAATATCATGTTTTAGACACTACCATTAATATCAATTAAGAATATCATGATGATTTTTAATGTTTTGAAAGAAGTATTCATTTGATGATAAATACAGTAAATCAGTGAAATATTATTCCAGTGTAAATCATCAGTCCTCTATGTGAATATATAGTAAAGTGTGATTTATTCCTGTGATCAAAGCTGAATTTATCATCATTCCTCCAGTCTTCAGAGTCACATGATCCTTCACTAATCATTCTCAGATGAGGATCTGATGATCAACACACATTTAGGATTATTATCAGTGTTGAAAATAGTTCATATTTCTGTGGAAACAGGATTCTTTGATGAATATAAAGTTCAAAAGAACATCATTTATTAGAAATATAAATATCTTTACTCTCATTTTTGATCAATGGAATGCATCCTTGCTGGGAAAAAAAGTATTAATTTCTTGACAAAACTTGAAAGTCTGTCCTTCTAGAAAGATCTTCAGATCTTGGAAGTCATAATTACTATGTGAAGTGCATTTAAGTGATCATAACATGGACATGTCGCCAATTTGTGTTGGCATGATGTAATTTCCCT
This sequence comes from Pseudorasbora parva, assembly GCF_024679245.1. Classification (NCBI taxonomy): domain Eukaryota; kingdom Metazoa; phylum Chordata; class Actinopteri; order Cypriniformes; family Gobionidae; genus Pseudorasbora; species Pseudorasbora parva. The sequence goes on from NC_090178.1 coordinate 2,006,384, forward strand.
GGCAGCTGCTGCCGAGATTAATGGGAAGAGCAGACGTTTAGCTCTCCTCAGGTACATTAGTCCTCATGCGTTCGGGAAATAATTTAAGACCACAGTTCTCCGTCCTCGCCAGCTCGCGCTGAATCTCTCAGAGTCTGTTAAACTCGTGTCTAAATTAGATGATGTCGAGAGGTCGGACTAATTAAACCCGTGTTGATGTCAGTGTGTGTAAGCAAAACAACTGGTGCACTGTTAAAGATGGCTGACAGACTGGGAAGGACAGCTGAGCTCTGGAGGATGATAAGCAAGCAACTTTATTTATACAGCACATTTTTAAAACAACAGCCATTGCCCCAAAGTGCTTTACAGAGATAAAATGAAAACATTAAAACAACATTTAATGTTGCTTGCACCAAAGCAAACTCAACATTGGTCGGCTGGATCAGTGTGTTCCCACCCCTCACCATGACTGGCAGTTTTTAACACACGATTAACTAACTTAACCAGGCCCCCGCCCTTTATTCTGCGTATTCATTATTTAAAGCGGTCCTGATGGAGAGACTCTAGAAGAAGAGACGACATGTAGAATGAGACAGGGCTCCTGTAACCCCGAACCAAGCTCGATGATGGACGCACTCTTGCTCTTGCTCTGTGTGTGTGTGTGTGTGTGTCCTTGTTTATATTAAATTGCGGGGAAATGTCCCCATAAAGATAGTAAAACCTGAGATCAGCAGCCAGCGGTCGCCACAATGTTAATGGATTCATAAACATACTAAAATATTATTATTTTTAAATGTAAAAATGCAGTATGTCTAGGTATGGATCCGCACGCGCACACACGCGGTTTACAGGGACTTGGTGTACAATAATTATAGCTGTGCATTTAATATTTGTACTTTTTTTGATATAATAATATGCACGGTGGCTCTGGGTTGTCAAAACATCTCTCAAAATGCATTCTTTCAGATGCGAAAATGCAGAAAACGAACCTGTTCTGAATTTTTTTTGACGGACAAAAGTTTCGGAGGCAGTGTGCAAGCGTGATTGACATAACGTGAGGTCGAATAATTTTTTTGCGTGGATATACATACAGTAATAAACGGAGTAATCAGACTAACATCGATTGTTGTTGTGTGAGACGTAGGAGAGGAATGGGGGGGGGGGTGACAAATTACAAATTACCCTTTAAAATAACATCTAACTACTCCCTAAATACATATTCTAATTACACGTTTTTTTCTTTTCACTACCCTTTTGTTGGATTATCTGTTTTTTCCCACTCTTTCCTTTTTTATTTATTTCCCATTATTTAGTAGTTGTCTATTACGTATTTTTTTGTTCTTGTTTGGGTCCCCCCCCCCACTATATGTATTATTTACAATTACTGTATGTATTTTATGAATAAAAAAAAGATTTAAAAAAAAAATATGTGCGAAAATTTCGCATGTGAATTTCGGACTCAGTGTGCAAAGGCCTCAAAGGTTGGGTAAGTGTTATTTCAAAAGAGTTTTACAAAACGGACTCAGGCCGAGTCCAATAACAAACTTGTAGCCAATCATCAGTAAGGGGCGTGTCTATATTAAGGGGCGTGTCTACTGATGATGGTGAGAAGAGCACGTTCAGAATGTAATTTTTGGTCGGGCCTGGGCACTTTCACGCCAGGGGGGCGGTAGCTACAAAATAGTATCTGTCCACATACAAAACATGAATGTGGTTACGTTAGACACTTTATTTCCACTTTTCAAATATGTTCTTCATTTTTATTGGAAATAAACACATTTCCAATCTGATATTCGGCAAAAGGCGGATTCGAACCGCAGGTTGAATTGCGTTAAAACATAGTGCTGCGCATCTTACCCCTACACTATCACGACTGATCGAGAATGATGGCGTGTTCCCGCCTTTACAGAATGAACATGCGCTTGCAATTGAAATCTCAACGTTACCTGCGTCCTGATGGATGGGTTATCTCCCGCGGTAATGCAATATTTTTTTAGGATTTTTTTTCTTTCCTTTTTATAAAATTTTGCATCGCTGCTGTTTCTCTATCACACAACTGCAAACTATAAGCTAGACACTTCATGAAGTCAGAGGCGCTATGGAGGACCAACCCTGCACAAATTAAAAATAAATAAATGAATGAATGAATGAATAAGTAAATAAATGAATAAATAAATATACACATATGTAAATTAATAAAAACATAAATAGATAAATACATGTGATAATAGGAAAATAAATAACAGAATAAACGACTTGATTAAATAAATATGATTCATTTTTATTTAAATAAAATGTTGTATTATCTTTCCCTTAATTTATTATTTTCTGCTTTTATAAAAATATATCTTTTAACTTTTATTTATTTGTTAATTAATTTTAACATTCATTTTTACATTTATTTTTATATTTATGCGTTCATTTATTTTTTACATTTATTTTTCCCTCATGTATTTATTTTTACATTTATTGATCGATTGCTTCATTTCTTTTTCTTTTTCCGTGTGCAACATGTAAATGAGGAGGCGGTCCTTGTGTAGCTTCAGCACATCATTGGTTGAGAGCTCACCACAGTCTCTGAAGCTCACGCAGAATCAGACCAGCGGAGGAGAGGTGGTGTCAGTAAATGACGGCCGCATAGTTCTTTCACTAAACAAACGTATCGATGTTTCCAGCAGTTTGACCCATTGAGAGATACGTTTCAATGGTACTTATCAGAAGAGAGTGCGATGGTCGTCCCACCTTACTACCATCTGACTCACGGGTTTTGAATGTGCTAGGACATAACGTTACAGTGTTTTGCAGCGTGTCTATTAATTATCGCGGCAACATTTCAGTCTTTATTTCCACGCCCATATCGTAATATAACCCTCCTAACACATCGATAAGCACATCTAGTTTTAACAACAGTAATTTGATGCGTTGTTTTCGACTTCAATCGCTAAGTAGCACAACTCTCTAACTAACGTTAGCTGTTTGTGAAACGTCCACCATAGTTTACACATGCAAGAGCTGAACTTACAACCTGTCGAGGTCAAAATCACTACTATAAGGACCACTGGAACGTATCTCTCAATGGGTCAAACTGCTGGAAACATCGATACGTTTGTTCGTGTGTGAGCGTGCGTGAGCTTCAGAGACTGTGGTGAGCTCTCAACCAATGATGTGCTGAAGCTACACAAGGACCGCCTCCTCATTTACATGTTGCACACGGAAAAAGAAAAAGAAATGAAGCAATCGATCAATAAATGTAAAAATAAATACATGAGGGAAAAATAAATGTAAAAAATAAATGAACGCATAAATATAAAAATAAATGTTAAATTTAATTAACAAATAAATAAAAGTTAAAAAGATATATTTTTATAAAAGCAGAAAATAATAAATTAAGGGAAAGATAATACAAAATTGTATTTGATTAAAAATGAATCATATTTACTTTATCAAGTCGTTTATTCTGTTATTTATTTTCCTATTATCACATTTATTTATCTATTTTTGTTTTTATTAATTTACATATGCGTATATTTATTTATTTATTCATTTATTTACTTATTCATTCATTCATTTATTTATTTGTAATTTGTGCAGGGTTGGTCCTCCAAAAGGCGAGAGCCGCGTCACACATGAGACCAAATTCATCAAGCATTATGCAAAAACCATACACTGTAAAAAACACATTTTATTTATTTCAGTATTTGAGATGTTATAATAAGAGATCAGCAAGATCAGCTCACACAATGTGTCCGACCAGTAAGATACTACACCCCTAATATATGTTTGTTTCCTCTTTTCATGATCTATATAACCCTAATCCGGTCATAATATGTCGTTAGCTGGACTCGTGCTTGTATTCTATCGAGCTGTTCATGAGAACGGTTTGTGTTTTTGTGATGGATATTCACTTTTTTATTGAATATTCGACCTGGATTAGTAACTCACAGATTCTGCCGTAGTCGTTGCCTGGGTTATGTATGTGTGGGGCGGAGCTATCAAAATAGGGGCGTGACCCTTTTGGGGGTAGGGGCGTGTTTGTTTTGGTGATTTGAAATAACAACAACAGTTACCAGAAAGCACTTACCCCACCTTTAAAGGTGTCATGAACTGGCTTTTAAAAAAATGTTATACTGTTGTCTGAGGTCAACTAATGACGTTTGTGTGGTTTTTACATTCAGAAACATCATAACTAATACGTTTTAGGCTATTTTCTCCACTGGTTTTGAGGCTCTCTCCAAAACGCTGGGTTTTGATGGGCGTGTCGCTGGAGACTTGGAAGTAAACTCCCTCGGCTAGGATTGGATAAGATTTGCATATTTAATGAGCTTTAGCTCCGCTGTCATATCTATGGGCCTGTCAGTTCAGTTCACATGAGGGAGGATTATTTTGAAAGTGGCAACTGCAACTTGACTTTATCAAACCAACACAATGATTTATTTCTCATCCACCCGCGATTGTATTACATGGCCCGCACCCGCACGATCGGTCGGCACACACACACACATACACACACACACACACACACATGCGCACCCAGATCAGGAAAGAATTTCTGCCGACGGGCTTACATTTTGGTCTGGTACAGCCCTGGGACTAGTATTATTACATATAAAAAAAGACATCTTACATAAGTTTGCTGCACCATTCCTGTCAGATCCAATGTAGAAGCACAACACTGTGTCTGCAAATCCAGCACCTGAGACTGGTTTACAAACGGTTCAGCGGTGAAATGAAGCGAACACACAAACGTTCTTACCCACGTGAGCTGGAACTTCCTTAAAAATAAATGAAGTATCACACATTCCTAATATTATGATCCAAAGGCAGCTTATGCAGCGACTGTGTTCCTCCACAATATCTTGCTATCTTCTTCCACATTGTTATTGATGCTGGCTAGCGAGCCAATCAGCTCCATGAGTCGGTGGGCGGGGCTACTGGATTAGATGTGCCGGTGGGCAGGGCTACTGAATTAGATGAGCCGGTGGGCGGGGCTACTGGATTAGATGAGTCGGTGGGCGGGGCTACTGGATTAGATGAGTCGGGGCTACTGGATTAGATGTGCCGGTGGGCAGGGCTACTGAATTAGATGAGCCGGTGGGCGGGGCTACTGGATTAGATGAGTCGGTGGGCGGGGCTACTGGATTAGATGAGTCGGGGCTACTGGATTAGATGAGTCGGTGGGCAGGGCTACTGAATTAGATGAGTCAGGGCTACTGGATTAGATGAGTCGGTGGGCGGGGCTACTGGATTAGATGAGCCAGTGGGCGGGGCTACTGGATTAGATGAGCCGGTGGGCGGGGCTACTGGATTAGATGAGCCGGTGGGCGGGGCTACTGCATTAGATGTGCCAGTGGGCGGGGCTACTGAATTAGATGAGCTGGTGGGCGGGGCTACTGGATTACACGGTCTGTAAAGTGTTTCGTCGCGCGATGACGTAAGCATGAAGCACACGATCGTTTTCTGAGCCTGGTGTCTATAAAAGCTTTTCTTTGACTAACAAGGATGTTTTCAGATCTGAAATTTACAGGATAATCTTATATTACCGTGACCTTTTATATATCAAAAGCTCAAGGGAAAGTTGATTTCTCAATTCATCACCCCTTTAAGTGTGTGCTGCTCCTAACCTTCAGCATCTCCTCGTCTCTTAGTTCCCTGTATGTCCAACTTCACGGCCGCGATGGGAACCGTTCTGTCTCCGGATTATCCGGAGGGTTACGGAAACAACCTCAACTGTGTGTGGCTGATCATCGCAGAACCGGGCAGCCGAATCCACCTGGCCTTCAACGACTTCGACCTGGAGCCGCCGTACGACTTCCTGACGGTGCGGGACGGAGAGCCGGTGGATGCCGTGGTTTTGGGACGCTTCACCGGGGCCGAGGTGCCATCTCACCTCACCAGCAACTCCAACATCCTCCAGCTGGAGTTCCAGGCGGATCACTCCATGTCCGGCCGGGGCTTCAACATTACCTACAGCAGTGAGTGTGTGTGTGTGTGTGTGTGCTTGGATGAGTGTGTTAGGGTTAGTTCACCCAAAAATGTGCATCCTGTCATTAATTCCTCCTGTGGTTGGCCAGCCGTCAGACCTCCGCTCATCTTCACACACAGATGAAGATATTAGTGTTGAAATCCGATGGCTCAGAAAGGCCTTCATTGACACCAATGTCATTTCCTCTCTCAAGACCCATAAAGGCACTAAAGACGTCGTTACAAAGCCCATCTCACTACAGCGGCTCTACAATCATTTATGAAGAGGCCAGAATAGTTTTTTGTGAGCAAAAAAACTAAATAACGACTTATATAGTGATGGTCAATTTCAGAACAAAGCTTCGAACCGTTATGAGTCAGTGAATCGATTCATGATTCGGATCGCCAAAGTCACATGATTTCAGCAGTTTGACACAATCCGTAAATATATATATATATATATATCTCAATTAATTGCATCAAAAGAAAAGTTGTTTTTTGCCTTATAAATGTGTGTGTACTGTGTATATCTATTATGCATATACTGTAAGTAAGAAAAATATATTATATTTATATATAAGACAGTTTATATAAATATATATACAGTATATAAATGCAAATATTCCTTAAATATATACATGTATATTTGTGTATTTATATATGCATACTAATTATACACAACACACACATATGTTATGTAAACACAACTTATATGTTTTAGTTTAGTTAACAAGAAAAAACTATATTTATGCATTTATTTACACTCTTATGTATATTCTTTTTCTTAACAATAGAAAAAGACATTTATTATATAATTATAACAATTATTTATTTACCGGCTGTTCTAACCTAAAAGAGTTTGTGATGCTTTATGAAAGATTAATTTTTGCTAACACATTTTTGGCATGTGAAGTGTCGTCTTCAATCAGATTGAGAACAGCTGTCAAGTAGGACATATGGAAGGACATATTTTCCTCGATTAATTCATAAGCCATTTATCCACCAGCATCAAATAACTTAATCCTGTTCGCTGAACATCACACCATTAGCTCAGCCAAAGTAATCCTCAAATGCCTCTGTGGCCCCAGTGTTTACCCACAATCCTGTGTTTTCTACAGTGTGATAATGCATTATGTATATTCAATTTCATTAAGTAAGTAACAAGCGTTCTGCTTTGATGTTGTGTGTTCAGCGTTTGGACACAATGAGTGTCCGGATCCCGGAGTGCCAATCAATGCCAAACGTTTTGGGAATAATTTCCAGCTGGGAAGCTCCATATCCGTGGTGTGTGAAGAAGGATTCATAAAGACTCAAGGATCCGACACTATTGTGTGTGAACTGGAGGCTGGGAAGGTGATGTGGAGTGGCTTAATCCCCAAGTGTGAAGGTAGGTCTCAATAGAAAATAACACACACTGCAAAAAATGCTCTTCTTACTTAGTATTTTTGTCTTGTTTCTTGTCCAAACATCTAAAAATTCTTAAAACAAGAAGTATTTACTAGACAAGCAAAAGTAATTGTCTTGTTTTGGGGAAAAATAACTCAAAATGAAGAGAGTTTTTGCTTAAAATAAGAGAAATAATCTGCCAATGGGGTGAGAAAAATTTTCTTACCCCATTGGCAGATTATTTATCTTATTTATCTTATCTTCATTTTGAGTTATTTTCCCCAAAACAAGACAATTACTTTTGCTTGTCTAGTAAATGTTTCGGTAATACTTTAGTATAGGGAACACATATTCACTATTAACTCTGACTTTTTCCTCAATAAACTCCTAATTTACTCCTTATTAATAGTTAGTAAGGTAGTTTTTGTAGTATTTAAGTTTAGGTATTGGGACGGATTAAGGGATGTAGGATAAGCTCATGCAGAATAAGGCATTAATATGAGCTTTATAAGTGCTAATAAACAGACAATATCATAGTAATATGCATGATAATGAGCAACTAGTTAAGTAAGGGCTAATGTCCACCCAGCCGGTTGTTATCGCAGAATAAACCTCTCCAGAGTGATCAGGACCCCGAGGCGAAGCGGAGCGTCACTCTGAAGGAAGAAAAAGAAAAACAGTTCCAACTGCTTTAAGCCTTTATCTATTGCTGCTAAATGTTGAAATGAATGCTGAAAGGGTTAGTTCACCCAGAAATGAACCCAAGCCTATGATTTACTCACCCTCAGGTCATTATAGGTGTTTATGACATTCTTCTGTCAGACAAATACAATCAGAGTTATATTTAAAAAGTCCAGGCTAACGTTAATCCCAGCAGTAGTTGTAGCTGTTTTTGAAGTCCATTAAATGCAGCTGTCCGTCAAATAACGTGCTCCACACGACTCCGATGGGTTAATAGAGCCTTCTGATTCCAATCGATGCGTTTGGGTCAGAAAAATATCCATATTTAAAACGTTATAAAGGAAACCCGCCTTGAAGTCTTCCATTGTAACCCACGGCTGTTTAAGCCACAAGATGGCGCCAGCGTTAAGCACAGAAGTAGAACCGGTCGAGATAACTCGCAGTACCCGGATGAGCGGTGTGTGTTATCTGGAAATAACATACCGCTGGAATGAGCGATTGACCAATCAGAATCAAGTATTTCACAGAGCTGTGTAATAAAAGTCAATAACGGAACCTTAAAATAAAGTGTTGTTTCTTAATGTAAGAATTTTTTGATATTTTGACTAGAAACAAGGCGAAAAAATGCTAAGTAAGAAATGCATTTTTGCAGATGAAGTTTATTCTTTTATCAAGAAAAAAAAAATATTAGAGCACTTTTTTTTGTTTTAATCATTTTGTAGGAAAACAAGACGTTCGTTTTAAATTATTTAAAGGGCTCATATGGTGCATAAGTCCATTATGTTGTTTATTAATCATTATTATTATTAATTTGTTAGCTTCTGAAAAGCTCAGAGCGCTCTGATTGGCCAGCAGACAGCAGACTGGCCGAACACAAATGTAATACTTTTAATAACAAACACATTTAATAATGTCAGATTCAGTCTTAGTAAGTTACTCTAAAAACATAATTAATCACTAGCTACATACAAATTACATTACTTATGGGATTTAGGAAGCATATATCAAGGAATATCAAGGATACATGGATAGACATAAAATTGCTCTTTTAATTCTTACAAATAGATAATATAAAGTTTCATAAATTATTCTTTAACTGAGCAAGGAATTGAAAGGCAGAAGTCTGCCAAATGCATAAATGTAAATGTAAGGGTTACATTATTAACATTCACTTTAATATTAGACGTCGACTTTTGATGTTAAATCCACTATTGTTTTATATAGAATTGTTCAACAGTTTATAATGCAATTATACATTAGACGTAACTGTAATTATTTTATTTTATTTCATTGTATTATTTTATTTGTTTTATTTAATTTAATTACATTTATATTATTATATTATCATACTAAGTATAATATATTATACTTTAATTCTTTATTTTTTAATTTAATTTCATTTAATTTCATTTTAGCCAAGGCAAATTTATTTATACAGCACATTTCATACCCAATGGCAATTCAAAGTGCTTTACATAGAAATTAATTAAAATAGTGATAACAAATGCATGAGAAATAAGAATACCACGCTTAAGAATTCAAAATAAAAACAAGGATAATTAAAATACTTGTAAAGAGAATTAGAAAAATAAAATGGTAAAATGGTGATAAATAGATAATTTTATGTTATTTAATTATTGTTTTATTCTGGTTTTACTTTATTTTATTTTACCTGTTTAAATTTATTTAATTATTTAGATTTATTTTATTTTATTATTTTGATTTGTTTGTTTATCTGTGTAGTTTTATTTAGCTTATTTTATATAATGTATTTTTTGTTTGTTTAAGAAAACATTTTTTTGGAATGCATTGATAACCCAACCCTGGTTGTCAGTATAAATCTTAAATAACGGCTGGCTGCTATTTAAATTTCCTTAAGGCCAATTCAAAGGGATTGTCCTTTCACTAAAGGAAAAGGAAAATATTAAAAGCACAATATGACCCCTTAAGTATATAGTACATAGACATTTTATTGAAGGACTAGCTAGGACGAGGTTTCCCCGCTAAACTGAGGTGCAGTAATTCTCCTTCTGCTGCATGTGTTTGTAATGTCCCTTCAGCTCCGTGCGGAGGCCATTTCAGTGCTCCGGTGGGACTCATCCTGTCCCCAGGGTGGCCCGGATACTACAAAGACTCGCTGAGCTGTGAGTGGGTCATCGAGGCCGAGGCTGGACGCTCCATCAAGATCAGCTTTGACAGGTCTGTGGGATTATTTCTGCTCACTTCATGCTCAGCAACATATTCATATCTCTGCCCCGGGTGTGAAGGCCGTGTGTGTTCCATCGCGTCTGCCGTGAGAGTCGAATTAATAAAGTATAATGTCAAAGGTAATTGAATCGTGAGCCTCAGCCGAATGCACTGGAGTTCACATGTTTGTCCCGCCGAGAGACACTCACATTAGCGTCTGTATAAATGATTACTCAGTGTTGATCCTTAGGCGTGGTCGGCAGAGCTGGACAGTAACTCAGCTCATTTACTCGAGTACTGTACTTAAGTTCACTTTTTGAGTATCTGTTCTTTACTTGAGTCATATTTTTTTCTGTAAACGTATGACTTTATCTTCACTACATCTGAAAGACAAATATCGTCCTTTTGACTCCACTACATTTCTATCAAGGTCCTCGAAGTGGAAAGTCGTTTCTGTCGAAGCTTTGAAAGTCAGTGGATGATTTTTTTCTTCTTTAAAAGGTGTTTGGGTTTTTGCAGAAAGCCTTTCAGGAATCACTCTTGTAGAGTCTCGTGAAGTTCAATGATTTCACAGCATTTATTAAACACTGATTTATAGTTTAGAGCAAAATGGAAGAAGACGGATGTCCAAATGCTCATTTAGTGGAGGATTCACATAAACAAAGTTGATTCTGTCTTCAGTGAAGGTGAACAGTGTGAGAATATCAAATGTGTATCAGTGTAATGGATCCGTGCATTCGGCCTTAAAGTGACAGCAGCTTTGTAACTTTTCTACAAGTATTTAAATGAGTTTAAGTTAGTCGTATGCTAGTATGTCAGATGGAGCATCACTGACTGGCTTAAACCATGATGGCATAATGTGCATTTATACAACTATAATACAATAATGCGCTGATAAAAAAAAAGAAATATACTTTTGAAAACAAATACTTCTGTACTTTTACTTCAGTAAAAATCTGTTTTTACAACTTTTACTTGTAACGGAGTAATATTTGACCAGCAGTACTGTTACTTTTAATCAACTCTTAGACTTGTGTACTTTGTCCACCTCTGGCGGTCGGAGGATAAATCTATGCCTGTGAAAGTAAAGTGGAATGAATCTAGATCTTGTTATGAATAATCCGGAGTCTGATATGACACTCGCGATCCGATCCGGAGTCTGATATGACACTCGCGATCCAATCCGGAGTCTGATATGACACTCGCGATCCGATCCCGAGTCTGATACGACATTCGCGATTCGATCCGGAGTCTGATACGACACTTGCGATCCGATCCCGAGTCTCATATGACACTCGCGATCCAATCCGGAGTCTGATTTGACACTCGCGATCCGATCCCGAGTCTGATATGACAGTTGCGATTCGATCCGGAGTCTGATATGACACTCGCGATCCGATCCGGAGTCTGATATGACACTCGCGATGCGATCCGATCCAATCCGTAGTCTGATACGACACTCGCGATGCGATCCGATCCAATCCAGAGTCTGATACAACCCTTGCGATCCGGAGTCTCATATGACACTCACGATCCGATCCGGAGTCTCATATGACACTCGTGATGCGATGCGATCCGATCCGGAGTCTGATACGTCACTTTGCGATCCGATCCTGAGTCTGATACGACACTCGCGATCCGGAGTCTGATATGACACTTGCGATCTGATCCGGAGTCTGATATGACACTCGCGATGCGATCCGATCTGGAGTCTGATAAGACACTCGCGGTGTGATCCGATCCGGAGTCTCATATGACACTCACGATCCGATCCAGAGTCTGATACGACACTCGCGATTCGATCCGGAGTCTGATACGACACTTGCGATCCGATCCGGAGTCTGATATGACACTCGCGATCCGATCCGGAGTCTGATACGACACTCGCATCCGGAGTCGATCCGGAGTCTTCTGATTCGATCCGGAGTCTTCTGATACGACACTCATGATCCGATCCGATCCGGAGTCTGATACGACACTCGTGATGCGATCCGATCCGGAGTCTGATACGACACTCGTGATGCGATCCGATCCGGAGTCTGATACGACACTCGTGATGCGATCCGATCCGGAGTCTGATACGACACTCGCGATGCGATCCGGAGTCTTCTGATACGACACCCGCGATCCGATCCGATCCGATCCGGAGTCTGATACGACACTCGCGATGCGATCCGATCCGTAGTCTGATACGACACTCGCGATGCAATCCGGAGTCTTCTGATACGACACCCGCGATCCGATCCGATCCGGAGTCTGATACGACACTCGTGATGCGATCCGATCCGGAGTCTGATACGACACTCGTGATGCGATCCGATCCGGAGTCTGATACGACACTCGTGATGCGATCCGATCCAGAGTGTGATACGACACTCGCGATCCGATCCGGAGTGTGATGCGTCACTCGCGATCCGATCCGGAGTCTGATACGACACTTGCGATCCGATCCGGAGTCTGACATGACACTCGCGATGCAATCCGATCCGGAGTCTGATACGACACTCGCGATGCGATCCGGAGTCTTCTGATACGACACCCGCGATTCGATGCGATTCGATCCGGAGTCTGATACGACACTCGTGATGCGATCCGATCCGGAGTCTGATACGACACTCGTGATGCGATCCGATCTGGAGTCTGATACGACACTCGCGATGCGATCCGGAGTCTGATACGACACTCGCGATGCGATCCGATCCGGAGTCTGATATGACACTCGCGATGCGATCCGATCCGGAGTCTGATATGACACTCGCGAAGCAATACGGAGTCTGATACGACACTCGCGATGCGTTCCGATCCGATCCGGAGTCTGATATGACATTCGCGATCCGATCCGGAGTCTGATATGACACTTGCGATCCGATCCGGAGTCTGATATGACACTCGCGATGCGATCCGATCCGATCCGATCCGGAGTCTGATACGACACTCGCGATGCGATCCGGAGTCTTCTGATACGACACTCATGATCCGATCCGATCCGGAGTCTGATACGACACTCGTGATGCGATCCGATCCGGAGTCTGATACGACACTCGCGGTGCGATCCGGAGTCTTCTGATACGACACCCGCGATCCGATCCGATCCGGAGTCTGATACGACACTCGCGATGCGATCCGATCCGGAGTCTGATACGACACTCGCGATGCGATCCGGAGTCTTCTGATACGACACCCGCGATCCGATCCGATCCGATCCGGAGTCTGATACGACACTCATGATGCGATCCGATCCGGAGTCTGATACGACACTCGTGATGCGATCCGATCCGGAGTCTGATACGGCACTCGTGATGCGATCCGATCTGGAGTCTGATACGACACTCGCGATGCGATCCGGAGTCTGATACGACACTCGCGATGCGATCCGGAGTCTGATACGACACTCGTGATGCGATCCGATCCGGAGTCTGATACGACACTCACAATGCGATCCGGAGTCTTCTGATACGACACCAGCGATCCGATCCGATCCGGAGTCTGATACGACACTCGCGATGCGATCCGATCCGGAGTCTGATACGACACTCGCGATGCGATCCGGAGTCTTCTGATACGACACCCGCGATCCGATCCGATCCGGAGTCTGATACGACACTCGTGATGCGATCCGATCCGGAGTCTGATATGACACTCGTGATGCGATCCGATCCGGAGTCTGATACGACACTCGTGATGCGATCCGATCCGGAGTGTGATACGACACTCGTGATGCGATCCGATCCGGAGTGTGATACGACACTCGTGATGCGATCCGATCCGGAGTGTGATACGACACTCGCGATCCGATCCGGAGTGTGATACGACACTCGCGATCCGATCCGGAGTCTGATACGACACTTGCGATCCCATCCGGAGTCTGATACGACACTTGCGATCCGATCCGGAGTCTGATACGACACTTGCGATCCGATCCGGAGTCTGACATGACACTCGCGATGCAATCCAATCCGGAGTCTGATACGACACTCGCGATGCGATCCGGAGTCTTCTGATACGACACCCGCGATCTGATCCGATCCGGAGTCTGATACGACACTCGTGATGCGATCCGATCCGGAGTCTGATACGACACTCGTGATGCGATCCGATCCGGAGTCTGATACGACACTCGTGATGCGATCCGATCTGGAGTCTGATACGACACTCGCGATGCGATCCGGAGTCTGATACGACACTCGTGATGCGATCCGGAGTCTGATACGACACTCGCGATGCGATCCGATCCGGAGTCTGTTATGACACTCGCGATCTGATCCGGAGTCTGTTATGACACTCGCGATCCGATCCGGAGTGTCATATGACACTCACGATCCGATCCGGAGTCTGATATGACACTCGCGAAGCGATACAGAGTCTGATACGACACTCGCGATGCGTTCCGATCCGATCTGGAGTCTGATATGACACTCACGATGCGATGCGGTCCGATCCGGAGTCTGATATGACACTCGCGAAGCAATACGGAGTCTGATACGACACTCGCGATGCGTTCCAATCCGATCCGGAGTCTGATATGACATTCGCGATCCGATCTGATCCGGAGTCTGATACGACACTCGCGATCCGATCCGGAGTCTGATATGACACTTGCGATCCGATCCGGAGTCTGATATGACACTCGCGATGCGATCCGATCCGGAGTCTGATACGACACTCGCGATGCGATCCGGAGTCTTCTGATACGACACTCATGATCCGATCCGATCCGGAGTCTGATACGACACTCGTGATGCGATCCGATCCGGAGTCTGATACGACACTCGCGATGCGATCCGGAGTCTTCTGATACGACACCCGCGATCCGATCCGATCCGGAGTCTGATACGACACTCGCGATGCGATCCGATCCGGAGTCTGATACGACACTCGCGATGCGATCCGGAGTCTTCTGATACGACACCCGCGATCCGATCCGATCCGGAGTCTGATACGACACTCGTGATGCGATCCGATCCGGAGTCTGATACGACACTCGTGATGCGATCCGATCCGGAGTCTGATACGACACTCGTGATGCGATCCGATCTGGAGTCTGATACGACACTCGCGATGCGATCCGGAGTCTGATACGACACTCGCGATGCGATCCGGAGTCTGATATGACACTCGCGTAGCGATACAGAGTCTGATACGACACTCGCGATGCGTTCCGATCCGATCCGGAGTCTGATATGACACTCGCGATGCGATGCGATCCGATCCGATCTGGAGTCTGATATGACACTCGCGAAGCAATACGGAGTCTGATACGACACTCGCGATGCGTTCCGATCCGATCCGGAGTCTGATATGACATTCGCGATCCGATCCGATCCGGAGTCTGATACGACACTCGCGATCCGATCCGGAGTCTGATATGACATTTGCGATCCGATCCGGAGTCTGAAATGACACTCGCGATGCGTTCCGATCCAGAGTCTGAAATGACACTTGCGATGCGTTCCGATCCGATCCGGAGTCTGAAATGACACTCGCGATGCGTTACGATCCGATCCAGAGTCTGATACGACACTCGCGATCCGATCCGATCCGATCCGGAGTCTGATACTACACTCATGGAGCTCCAGATGGATCATAAAACACCGGATTGAGTTCCTCCAGCTGCGGCGCAACGGCTTCTCTCTGACTTTTTGCTTAAAACAATCCTGCAGGATTTTCTATCATCCATCTTTTTTGTATAGCTTTATTTAGTTTTTGTAGTAATGAATGTGATTTAGCACTGATAACAGCAAGAATAGAGGTGTGGATCAACACGAGAGTAAAAGTGTGTGTTGTCAGGATCAGCTCAACTGTTCCTCTGAAAGCGAGCCGATCAGTGTTTGTTCAGCTCCAGCGAGTGTTTGATCCGTCGGTGTGAACACCGGCTCTCATTAAGAGAGGCGGTCAATGAGCTCTTTGTGTGTGTCTGTGTGTGTGTGGACAGAAACACATCTCACCGTGTCATTTCTTTATCTCCTTTCTTTGATCTGTTTTATTTCCGGCAGGTTCCAGACAGAACTCAATTATGACTTTCTAGAGGTCCACGACGGGCCTAATCTCCTCTCGCCCCTAATCGCGTCTCTAAATGGCACCCAAGTCCCTCAGTTCCTGTTCAGCAGCGGCAACTTCCTGTATCTTCTCTTCACCACCGATAACAGTCGCTCTAACAGTGGCTTTAAGCTCTTTTATGAAAGTGAGTCAGCCGTCTTTATAAACCGTGTGCCTTTTGCCGGAGAAATGATATTTCAACCTGAATCGTATCTATTTCTGCACACAAGCAAACAGCTTGAGGTTTTCTCTTTGTAGTATTCTGTCTCACTCTCTCTATTTCTTGCCTTTTCTGCCCTCCCTCCCTCCCTTTTGTGGTTTATAGTGTGCTTTATTGTCTTGACAAAAACTGTGTGTTCATATTTCCAAACCGCATGCAGTGGCTTACAGCGACAAATGCTGTAAAAGAAACAGAAATAGTTGTTATTATCAAATAAAGTAATGATAAATACAATAATGAATGCAATGCATAGAACTAAAAAACTAAATTGTATGTAAGTTTACATTGCCTTTTCTGAAACATTTACCTTTAATGCACAGTAACATGTATATATTTATTAATTTTTCTTTTCAATTTTATATTTCTACTGTAGTACAAAAGTATTATTAAATACATTAATTTTTTACTTAATTTTGTATGGCTACTGCAGTAAACAAGGATTATCAACAAATACAGTTATCAATGCAATGCAATAAAATAATAAAAGAAAAAGAAAAAAAAGACAAATGAATAGAATGAATAAAATAATTAATTAATTAATAAATTAATAAATAAATGTAGGTACGTTTACACTCTTTTTACTGAAACTGTACATTTACCTTTAATGCACAATCAAATGAATTTATTTATTTATTTATTCATTCATTCAATTATTTATTTATTTATTCATTCATTCATTCATTAAATTATTTATTTGTTCGTTCGTTCATTCGTTCGGATTATTCATTCATTCATTCATTCATTCATTCATTCATTCATTCATTCATTGGATTATTCATTCATTCATTCATTCATTCATTCATTCATTCATTCATTCATTCATTCATTCATTCATTCATTCATTCATTTTAGTATTATTAAATTATTAATCACTTATCAAGTATTATTAAATACATTTATTATAAATACAATTATCAATGCAATGCAATAAAGAAAACAAAATAAAATAATAAAATACATTAGCACAATAAAAAAAAAATGCACTATAAAATGAAATTTATTTATTTTTTTTTTACTTAATTTTGTATGGCAACTACAGTAAACAAGAATTATCAACAAATACAATGATAAAAATACAGTTATCAATGCAATGCAATAAAATAAAATGAAAAAAAATTAATAAAATAAAATTACATTAAATTAAATTAAATAAAATTAATAAAATAAAATTACATTAAATTAAATTAAATAAAAGTATGAAATAAAAAATAAAATAAATAAATAAATAAATAAATGCAGGTAAGTTTACACTCTTTTCTGAAACTGTACATTTACCTTTAAGTTAATAGTTTATCATTATCATGTTATATTTTTACAAACAGTATTTTCTCTTAAAGTTGTGTAAAATGTCTGTTGTGTGCCTCAGGCGTCACTCTGGACACTCACTCCTGTCTGGACCCCGGTGTGCCGGTAAACGGGGTTCGTTTTGGGCAGGATTTGGCCATCGGATCGGTGGTGTGGTTTGGCTGCGAGCCGGGCTACAGACTGAGCCATGAGGAGCAGCTGGTGTGTGAGAAGAGCCACTGGTGGAGCCACGCTCTGCCCTCCTGTGACGGTGAGCTGGCCCTGCATTACACCAATCACAGCCCTTCTCTGAGCTCAGGTGTAACAATCACTGCACATCTCATCACAAACTGCATTTCTCTGACAGACCGATAGAAATATAGACCAGCTCTGGCCAAACCGCTTCTTCATTCATTTACAACATTCACAATGCTTGTTGACGAAAAGTTATAGATTATTTATACATGTAGCACCTATTATTGTTTATCGTGTCAAAAGAATAATTGCATGAAATGTTACTCTCCTAATGATTCCCATTCATGTACATTATATACACTCTGAGTTTAAAAATACTGAGTTAAAAACAACCCAAGTTGGGTTGAAAATGGACAAACCAGCGGTTGGGTTGTTTTATCCCAGCTTTCAGGGGTGTTTTGTCCCAGCGATTAGGTTGTTTTACATTTAACCCAGCGGTTGGGTGGTTTTATCCCAACGATTTTGTTGTTTTAACCCAGCGGTTGGGTTGTTTTATCCCAGTGGTTGGGTGGTTTTACCCCAGCGATTAGGTTGTTTTAACCCAGCAGTTGGGTGGTTTTATTCCAATGGTTTGGTTGTTTTATCATAGTGTTTGGGTTGTTTTATCCCAGTGGTTGGGTTGTTTTATCCTAGTGGTTGGGTGGTTTTACCCCAGCGATTAGGTTTGTTTTAGCCCAGCAGTTGGGTGGTTTTATCCCAGTGGTTGGGTTGTTTTATTCCAATGTTTTGGTTGTCTTATCATAGTGGTTGGGTTGTTTTATTCCAATGGTTTGGTTGTCTTATCATAGTGGTTGGGTTGTTTTATCCCAGTGGTTGGGTTGTTTTATCATAGTGGTTGGGTTGTTTTATCCCAGTGGTTTGGTAGTTTTATCCCAGCGGTTGCGTTGTTTTATTCCAATGTTTTGGTTGTCTTATCATAGTGGTTGGGTTGTTTTATTCCAATGTTTTGGTTGTTTTATCATAGTGGTTGGGTTGTTTTATCCCAGTGGTTGGGTTGTTTTATCCCAGCGGTTGGTTTGTTTTATCCTAGCGGTTGCGTTGCTTTATTCCAATGTTTTGGTTGTTTTATTCCAATGGTTTGGTTGTTTTATCATAGTGGTTTGGTTGTTTTATCCCAGTGGTTGGGTTGTTTTATTCCAATGGTCTGGTTGTTTTATCCCAGCAGTTGCGTTGTTTTATTCCAATGTTTTGGTTGTTTTATCCCAGCGGTTGGGTTGTTTTATCCTAGTGGTTGGGTGGTTTTACCCCAGCGATAAGGTTTGTTTTAGCCCAGCAGTTGGGTGGTTTTATCCCAGTGGTTGGGTTGTTTTATTCCAATGGTTTGGTTGTTTTATCATAGTGGTTGGGTTGTTTTATCCCAGTGGTTGGGTTGTTTTATCCTAGCGGTTGCGTTGTTTTATTCCAATGTTTTGGTTGTCTTATCATAGTGGTTGGGTTGTTTTATTCCAATGGTTTGGTTGTCTTATCATAGTGGTTGGGTTGTTTTATCCCAGTGGTTGGGTTGTTTTATCATAGTGGTTGGGTTGTTTTATCCCAGTGGTTGGGTTGTTTTATCCCAGCGGTTGCGTTGTTTTATTCCAATGTTTTGGTTGTCTTATCATAGTGGTTGGGTTGTTTTATTCCAATGTTTTGGTTGTTTTATCATAGTGGTTGGGTTGTTTTATCCCAGCGGTTGCGTTGTTTTATTCCAATGTTTTGGTTGTTTTATCCCAGTGGTTGGGTTGTTTTATCCCAGCGGTTGCGTTGTTTTATTCCAATGTTTTGGTTGTTTTATCCCAGTGGTTGGGTTGTTTTATCCCAGTGGTTGGGTTGTTTTATCCCAGCGGTTGGTTTGTTTTATCCTAGCGGTTGCGATGTTTTATTCCAATGTTTTGGTTGTTTTATTCCAATGGTTTGGTTGTTTTATCATAGTGGTTTGGTTGTTTTATCCCAGTGGTTGGGTTGTTTTATTCCAATGGTTTGGTTGTTTTATCCCAGCGGTTGCGTTGTTTTATTCCAATGTTTTGGTTGTTTTATCCCAGCGGTTGGGTTGTTTTATCCTAGTGGTTGGGTGGTTTTACCCCAGCGATTAGGTTTGTTTTAGCCCAGCAGTTGGGTGGTTTTATCCCAGTGGTTGGGTTGTTTTATTCCAATGGTTTGGTTGTTTTATCATAGTGGTTGGGTTGTTTTATCCCAGTGGTTGGGTTGTTTTATCCTAGCGGTTGCGTTGTTTTATTCCAATGTTTTGGTTGTCTTATCATAGCGGTTGGGTTGTTTTATTCCAATGGTTTGGTTGTCTTATCATAGTGGTTGGGTTGTTTTATCCCAGTGGTTGGGTTGTTTTATCATAGTGGTTGGGTTGTTTTATCCCAGTGGTTGGGTTGTTTTATCCCAGCGGTTGCGTTGTTTTATTCCAATGTTTTGGTTGTCTTATCATAGTGGTTGGGTTGTTTTATTCCAATGTTTTGGTTGTTTTATCATAGTGGTTGGGTTGTTTTATCCCAGTGGTTGGGTTGTTTTATCCCAGCGGTTGGTTTGTTTTATCCTAGCGGTTGCGTTGATTTATCCCAGCGGTTGGGTTTTTTTATTCCAATGTTTTGGTTGATTTATCCCAGTGGTTGGGTTGTTTTATTCCAATGTTTTGGTTGATTTATCCCAGCGGTTGGGTTTTTTTTATTCCAATGTTTTGGTTGATTTATCCCTGCGGTTGGGTTGTTTTATTCCAATGTTTTGGTTGATTTATCCCAGTGGTTGGGTTGTTTTATTCCAATGTTTTGGTTGATTTATCCCAGTGGTTGGGTTGTTTTATTCCAATGGTTGGTTTGTTTTAGCCCAGCAGTTGGGTGGTTTTATCCCAGCGATTAGGTTGTTTTATTCCAATGGTTTGGTTGTTTTATCATAGTGGTTGGGTTGTTTTATCCCAGTGGTTGGGTTGTTTTATCCTAGCGGTTGCGTTGTTTTATTCCAATGTTTTGGTTGTCTTATCATAGTGGTTGGGTTTTTTTATTCCAATGTTTTGGTTGATTTATCCCAGTGGTTGGGTTGTTTTATTCCAGTGGTTGGGTTGTTTTATCCTAGCGGTTGCGTTGTTTTATTCCAATGTTTTGGTTGTTTTATCCCAGTGGTTGGGTTGTTTTATTCCAATGTTTTGGTTGATTTATCCCAGTGGTTGGGTTGTTTTATTCCAGTGGTTGGGTTGTTTTATTCTAGTGGTTGGGTTGTTTTATCCCAGCGGTTGCGTTGTTTTATTCCAATGTTTTGGTTGTTTTATTCCAATGGTTTGGTTGTTTTATCATAGTGGTTGGGTTGTTTTATCCCAGTGGTTGGGTTGTTTTATCCCAGTGGTTTGGTTGTTTTATCCCAGTGGTTGGGTTGTTTTATTCCAATGGTTTGGTTGTTTTATCCCAGCGGTTGCGTTGTTTTATTCCAATGTTTTGGTTGATTTATCCCAGCGGTTGGGTTGTTTTATTCCAATGTTTTGGTTGATTTATCATAGTGGTTGGGTTGTTTTATCCCAGTGGTTGGGTTGTTTTATCCCAGTGGTTGGGTTGTTTTATTCCAATGTTTTGGTTGATTTATCCCAGCGGTTGGTTTTTTTTATTCCAATGTTTTGGTTGATTTATCCCAGCGGTTGGGTTGTTTTATTCCAATGTTTTGGTTGATTTATCCCAGCGGTTGGGTTGTTTTATTCCAATGTTTTGGTTGATTTATCCCAGCGGTTGGGTTGTTTTATTCCAATGGTTGGTTTGTTTTAGCCCAGCAGTTGGGTGGTTTTATCCCAGCGATTAGGTTGTTTTATTCCAACGGTTTGGTTGTTTTATCATAGTGGTTGGGTTGTTTTATCCCAGTGGTTGGGTTGTTTTATCCCAGCGGTTGCGTTGTTTTATTCCAATGTTTTGGTTGTTTTATCCCAGTGGTTGGGTTGTTTTATCCCAGCGGTTGTGTTGTTTTATTCCAATGGTTTGGTTGTTTTATCATAGTGGTTGGGTTGTTTTATCCCAGTGGTTGGGTTGTTTTATCCCAGCGGTTGCGTTGTTTTATTCCAATGTTTTGGTTGTTTTATCCCAGTGGTTGGGTTGTTTTATCCCAGCGGTTGCGTTGTTTTATTCCAATGTTTTGGTTGTTTTATCCCAGTGGTTGGGTTGTTTTATCCCAGTGGTTGGGTTGTTTTATCCCAGTAGTTGGGTTGTTTTATCCCAGTGGTTGGGTTGTTTTATCCCAGCGGTTGGTTTGTTTTATCCTAGCGGTTGCGTTGTTTTATTCCAATGTTTTGGTTGTTTTATTCCAATGGTTTGGTTGTTTTATCATAGTGGTTTGGTTGTTTTATCCCAGTGGTTGGGTTGTTTTATTCCAATGGTTTGGTTGTTTTATCCCAGCGGTTGCGTTGTTTTATTCCAATGTTTTGGTTGTTTTATCCCAGCGGTTGGGTTGTTTTATCCTAGTGGTTGGGTGGTTTTACCCCAGCGATTAGGTTTGTTTTAGCCCAGCAGTTGGGTGGTTTTATCCCAGTGGTTGGGTTGTTTTATTCCAATGGTTTGGTTGTTTTATCATAGTGGTTGGGTTGTTTTATCCCAGTGGTTGGGTTGTTTTATCCTAGCGGTTGCGTTGTTTTATTCCAATGTTTTGGTTGTCTTATCATAGCGGTTGGGTTGTTTTATTCCAATGGTTTGGTTGTCTTATCATAGTGGTTGGGTTGTTTTATCCCAGTGGTTGGGTTGTTTTATCATAGTGGTTGGGTTGTTTTATCCCAGTGGTTGGGTTGTTTTATCCCAGCGGTTGCGTTGTTTTATTCCAATGTTTTGGTTGTCTTATCATAGTGGTTGGGTTGTTTTATTCCAATGTTTTGGTTGTTTTATCATAGTGGTTGGGTTGTTTTATCCCAGTGGTTGGGTTGTTTTATCCCAGCGGTTGGTTTGTTTTATCCTAGCGGTTGCGTTGATTTATCCCAGCGGTTGGGTTTTTTTATTCCAATGTTTTGGTTGATTTATCCCAGTGGTTGGGTTGTTTTATTCCAATGTTTTGGTTGATTTATCCCAGCGGTTGGGTTTTTTTTATTCCAATGTTTTGGTTGATTTATCCCTGCGGTTGGGTTGTTTTATTCCAATGTTTTGGTTGATTTATCCCAGTGGTTGGGTTGTTTTATTCCAATGTTTTGGTTGATTTATCCCAGTGGTTGGGTTGTTTTATTCCAATGGTTGGTTTGTTTTAGCCCAGCAGTTGGGTGGTTTTATCCCAGCGATTAGGTTGTTTTATTCCAATGGTTTGGTTGTTTTATCATAGTGGTTGGGTTGTTTTATCCCAGTGGTTGGGTTGTTTTATCCTAGCGGTTGCGTTGTTTTATTCCAATGTTTTGGTTGTCTTATCATAGTGGTTGGGTTGTTTTATTCCAATGTTTTGGTTGATTTATCCCAGTGGTTGGGTTGTTTTATTTCAGTGGTTGGGTTGTTTTATCCTAGCGGTTGCGTTGTTTTATTCCAATGTTTTGGTTGTTTTATCCCAGTGGTTGGGTTGTTTTATTCCAATGTTTTGGTTGATTTATCCCAGTGGTTGGGTTGTTTTATTCCAGTGGTTGGGTTGTTTTATTCTAGTGGTTGGGTTGTTTTATCCCAGCGGTTGCGTTGTTTTATTCCAATGTTTTGGTTGTTTTATTCCAATGGTTTGGTTGTTTTATCATAGTGGTTGGGTTGTTTTATCCCAGTGGTTGGGTTGTTTTATCCCAGTGGTTGGGTTGTTTTATCCCAGTGGTTTGGTTGTTTTATCCCAGTGGTTGGGTTGTTTTATTCCAATGGTTTGGTTGTTTTATCCCAGCGGTTGCGTTGTTTTATTCCAATGTTTTGGTTGATTTATCCCAGCGGTTGGGTTGTTTTATTCCAATGTTTTGGTTGATTTATCATAGTGGTTGGGTTGTTTTATCCCAGTGGTTGGGTTGTTTTATCCCAGTGGTTGGGTTGTTTTATTCCAATGTTTTGGTTGATTTATCCCAGCGGTTGGTTTTTTTTATTCCAATGTTTTGGTTGATTTATCCCAGCGGTTGGGTTGTTTTATTCCAATGTTTTGGTTGATTTATCCCAGCGGTTGGGTTGTTTTATTCCAATGTTTTGGTTGATTTATCCCAGCGGTTGGGTTGTTTTATTCCAATGGTTGGTTTGTTTTAGCCCAGCAGTTGGGTGGTTTTATCCCAGCGATTAGGTTGTTTTATTCCAATGGTTTGGTTGTTTTATCATAGTGGCTGGGTTGTTTTATCCCAGTGGTTGGGTTGTTTTATCCCAGCGGTTGCGTTGTTTTATTCCAATGTTTTGGTTGTTTTATCCCAGTGGTTGGGTTGTTTTATCCCAGCGGTTGTGTTGTTTTATTCCAATGGTTTGGTTGTTTTATCATAGTGGTTGGGTTGTTTTATCCCAGTGGTTGGGTTGTTTTATCCCAGCGGTTGCGTTGTTTTATTCCAATGTTTTGGTTGTTTTATCCCAGTGGTTGGGTTGTTTTATCCCAGTGGTTGGGTTGTTTTATCCCAGCGGTTGCGTTGTTTTATTCCAATGTTTTGGTTGTTTTATCCCAGTGGTTGGGTTGTTTTATCCCAGTGGTTGGGTTGTTTTATCCCAGTAGTTGGGTTGTTTTATCCCAGTGGTTGGGTTGTTTTATCCCAGCGGTTGGGTTGTTTTATTCCAATGGTTTGGTTGTTTTATCCCAGCGGTTGCGTTGTTTTATTCCAATGTTTTGGTTGATTTATCCCTGCGGTTGGGTTGTTTTATTCCAATGTTTTGGTTGATTTATCATAGTGGTTGGGTTGTTTTATCCCAGTGGTTGGGTTGTTTTATCCCAGCGGTTGTGTTGTTTTATTCCAATGTTTTGGTTGATTTATCCCAGTGGTTGGGTTGTTTTATTCCAATGGTTTGGTTGTTTTATCCCAGCGGTTGGGTTGTTTTATTCCAATGTTTTGGTTGATTTATCCAAGCGATTGGGTTGTTTTATCCCAGCGGTTGCGTTGTTTTATTCCAATGTTTTGGTTGATTTATCCCAGTGGTTGGGTTGTTTTATTCCAATGTTTTGGTTGATTTATCATAGTGGTTGGGTTGTTTTATCCCAGTGGTTGGGTTGTTTTATCCCAGCGGTTGTGTTGTTTCATTCCAATGTTTTGGTTGATTTATCCCAGTGGTTGGGTTGTTTTATTCCAATGGTTTGGTTGTTTTATCCCAGCGGTTGGGTTGTTTTATTCCAATGTTTTGGTTGATTTATCCAAGCGATTGGGTTGTTTTATTCCAATGTTTTGGTTGATTTATCCTAGCGGTTTGGTTGTTTTATCCCAGTGGTTGGGTTGTTTTATTCCAGCGATTTGGTTGTTTTATCCCAGTGGTTGGGTTGTTTTATCCCAGTGGTTGGGTCGTTTTATCCCAGTGGTTGGGTTGTTTTATTCCAATGGTTTGGTTGTTTTATCCCAGCGGTTGCGTTGTTTTATTCCAATGTTTTGGTTGATTTATCCCAGCGGTTAGGTTGTTTTATTCCAATGGTTTGGTTGTTTTATCCCAGTGGTTGGGTCGTTTTATCCCAGTGGTTGGGTTTTTTTATTCCAGTGGTTGGGTCGTTTTATCCCAGTGGTTGGGTTGTTTTATTCCAATGGTTTGGTTGTTTTATCCCAGTGGTTAGGTTGTTTTATTCCAGTGGTTGGGTTGTTTTGTCCCAGTGGTTGGGTTGATTTATCCCAGCGGTTGTGTTGTTTTATTCCAATGTTTTGGTTGATTTATCCTAGCGGTTTGGTTGTTTTATCCCAGTGGTTGGGTTGTTTTATCCCAGCGGTTTGGTTGTTTTATCCCAGCGGTTTGGTTGTTTTATCCCAGTGGTTGGGTTGTTTTATCCCAGTGGTTGGGTCGTTTTATCCCAGTGGTTGGGTTTTTTTATTCCAGTGGTTGGGTCGTTTTATCCCAGTGGTTGGGTTGTTTTATTCCAATGGTTTGGTTGTTTTATCCCAGTGGTTAGGTTGTTTTATTCCAGTGGTTGGGTTGTTTTGTCCCAGTGGTTGGGTTGATTTATCCCAGCGGTTGTGTTGTTTTATTCCAATGTTTTGGTTGATTTATCCTAGCGGTTTGGTTGTTTTATCCCAGTGGTTGGGTTGTTTTATCCCAGCAGTTTGGTTGTTTTATCCCAGCGGTTTGGTTGTTTTATCACAGTGGTTGGGTTGTTTTATCCCAGTGGTTGGGTCGTTTTATCCCAGTGGTTGGGTTGTTTTATTCCAATGTTTTGGTTGATTTATCCCAGCGGTTGGGTTGTTTTATTCCATTGGTTTGGTTGTTTTATCCCAGTGGTTGGGTTGTTTTATTCCAATGTTTTGGTTGATTTATCATAGTGGTTGGGTTGTTTTATCCCAGTGGTTGGGTTGTTTTATCCCAGCGGTTGTGTTATTTTATTCCAATGTTTTGGTTGATTTATCCCAGTGGTTGGGTTGTTTTATTCCAATGGTTTGGTTGATTTATCCCAGTGGTTGGGTTGTTTTATTCCAGTGGTTGGGTTGTTTTATCCTAGCGGTTGCGTTGTTTTATTCCAATGTTTTGGTTGTTTTATTCCAGTGGTTGGGTTGTTTTATCCTAGCGGTTGCGTTGTTTTATTCCAATGTTTTGGTTGTTTTATCCCAGTGGTTGGGTTGTTTTATTCCAATGTTTTGGTTGATTTATCCCAGTGGTTGGGTTGTTTTATTCCAGTGGTTGGGTTGTTTTATTCCAGTGGTTGGGTTGTTTTATCCCAGCGGTTGCGTTGTTTTATTCCAATGTTTTGGTTGTTTTATTCCAATGGTTTGGTTGTTTTATCATAGTGGTTGGGTTGTTTTATCCCAGTGGTTGGGTTGTTTTATCCCAGTGGTTGGGTTGTTTTATCCCAGTGGTTTGGTTGTTTTATCCCAGTGGTTGGGTTGTTTTATTCCAATGGTTTGGTTGTTTTATCCCAGCGGTTGCGTTGTTTTATTCCAATGTTTTGGTTGATTTATCCCAGCGGTTGGGTTGTTTTATTCCAATGTTTTGGTTAATTTATCATAGTGGTTGGGTTGTTTTATCCCAGTGGTTGGGTTGTTTTATTCCAATGTTTTGGTTGATTTATCCCAGCGGTTGGTTTTTTTTATTCCAATGTTTTGGTTGATTTATCCCAGCGGCTGGGTTGTTTTATTCCAATGTTTTGGTTGATTTATCCCAGCGGTTGGGTTGTTTTATTCCAATGTTTTGGTTGATTTATCCCAGCGGTTGGGTTGTTTTATTCCAATGGTTGGTTTGTTTTAGCCCAGCAGTTGGGTGGTTTTATCCCAGCGATTAGGTTGTTTTATTCCAATGGTTTGGTTGTTTTATCATAGTGGTTGGGTTGTTTTATCCCAGTGGTTGGGTTGTTTTATCCCAGCGGTTGCGTTGTTTTATTCCAATGTTTTGGTTGTTTTATCCCAGTGGTTGGGTTGTTTTATCCCAGTGGTTGGGTTGTTTTATCCCAGCGGTTGCGTTGTTTTATTCCAATGTTTTGGTTGTTTTATCCCAGTGGTTGGGTTGTTTTATCCCAGTGGTTGGGTTGTTTTATCCCAGCGGTTGCGTTGTTTTATTCCAATGTTTTGGTTGTTTTATCCCAGTGGTTGGGTTGTTTTATCCCAGTGGTTGGGTTGTTTTATCCCAGTGGTTGGGTTGTTTTATCCCAGTGGTTGGGTTGTTTTATCCCAGCGGTTGGGTTGTTTTATTCCAATGGTTTGGTTGTTTTATCCCAGCGGTTGCGTTGTTTTATCCCAGTGGTTGTGTTGTTTTATTCCAATGGTTTGGTTGTTTTATCCCAGCGGTTGCGTTGTTTTATTCCAATGTTTTGGTTGATTTATCCCAGCGGTTGGGTTGTTTTATTCCAATGTTTTGGTTGATTTATCCAAGCGATTGGGTTGTTTTATTCCAATGTTTTGGTTGATTTATCCTAGCGGTTTGGTTGTTTTATCCCAGTGGTTGTGTTGTTTTATTCCAGCGATTTGGTTGTTTTATCCCAGTGGTTGGGTTGTTTTATCCCAGTGGTTTTGTCGTTTTATCCCAGTGGTTGGGTTGTTTTATTCCAATGTTTTGGTTGATTTATCCCAGCGGTTGGGTTGTTTTATTCCAATGGTTTGGTTGTTTTATCCCAGTGGTTGGGTCGTTTTATCCCAGTGGTTGGGTTTTTTTATTCCAGTGGTTGGGTCGTTTTATTCCAATGGTTTGGTTGTTTTATCCCAGTGGTTAGGTTGTTTTATTCCAGTGGTTGGGTTGTTTTGTCCCAGTGGTTGGGTTGATTTATCCCAGCGGATGTGTTGTTTTATTCCAATGTTTTGGTTGATTTATCCCAGTGGTTGGGTTGTTTTATCCCAGTGGTTGGGTTGTTTTATCCCAATGTTTTGGTTGTTTTATCCCAGTGGTTGGGTTGTTTTATCCCAGTGGTTGGGTTGTTTTATCCCAGCGGTTGCGTTGTTTTATTCCAATGTTTTGGTTGTTTTATCCCAGTGGTTGGGTTGTTTTATCCCAGTGGTTGGGTTGTTTTATCCCAGTGGTTGGGTTGTTTTATCCCAGTGGTTGGGTTGTTTTATCCCAGCGGTTGGGTTGTTTTATTCCAACGGTTTGGTTGTTTTATCCCAGCGGTTGCGTTGTTTTATCCCAGTGGTTGTGTTGTTTTATTCCAATGGTTTGGTTGTTTTATCCCAGCGGTTGCGTTGTTTTATTCCAATGTTTTGGTTGATTTATCCCAGCGGTTGGGTTGTTTTATTCCAATGTTTTGGTTGTTTTATCCCAGTGGTTGGGTTGTTTTATTCCAATGGTTTGGTTGTTTTATCCCAGCGGTTGCGTTGTTTTATTCCAATGTTTTGGTTGATTTATCCCAGCGGTTGGGTTGTTTTATTCCAATGTTTTGGTTGATTTATCCAAGCGATTGGGTTGTTTTATTCCAATGTTTTGGTTGATTTATCCTAGCGGTTTGGTTGTTTTATCCCAGTGGTTGTGTTGTTTTATTCCAGCGATTTGGTTGTTTTATCCCAGTGGTTTTGTCGTTTTATCCCAGTGGTTGGGTTGTTTTATTCCAATGTTTTGGTTGATTTATCCCAGCGGTTGGGTTGTTTTATTCCAATGGTTTGGTTGTTTTATCCCAGTGGTTGGGTCGTTTTATCCCAGTGGTTGGGTTTTTTTATTCCAGTGGTTGGGTCGTTTTATTCCAATGGTTTGGTTGTTTTATCCCAGTGGTTAGGTTGTTTTATTCCAGTGGTTGGGTTGTTTTGTCCCAGTGGTTGGGTTGATTTATCCCAGCGGATGTGTTGTTTTATTCCAATGTTTTGGTTGATTTATCCTAGCGGTTTGGTTGTTTTATCCCAGTGGTTGGGTTGTTTTATCCCAGTGGTTGGGTCGTTTTATCCCAGTGGTTGGGTTGTTTTATTCCAATGTTTTGGTTGATTTATCCCAGCGGTTGGGTTGTTTTATTCCATTGGTTTGGTTGTTTTATCCCAGTGGTTGGGTTGTTTTATTCCAATGTTTTGGTTGATTTATCCCAGCGGTTGGGTTGTTTTATCCCAGTGGTTGGGTTGTTTTATCCCAGTGGTTGGGTTGTTTTATTCCAATGGTTTGGTTGTTTTATCATAGTGGTTGGGTTGTTTTATTCCAGTGTTTGGTTGTTTTAACCAATCACAGCCCGTCTCTGAGCTCAGCACTCAACTAATGCTCCAGTGTTCAGTTCGAAAAAATACTGGGTTAAAAACAACCTGTACAAACTGTACATTTACAAATCAACAAACTTTTACAATAAAATACTGATAAAATGTAATAAAATAATAAAAAATAAAATAAGAGTTTTTTTCCAAATTTAAATAATATATATATATATATATATATATTTATTATTATTATTATTATTATTATTATTATTATTATTATTATTATTATTATTATTATTATTATTTTTTAGGTAAGTTTACATTATGTTTTGAAACTACATTTACAATAAACTATTATTATTATTATTATTATTATTATTATTATTATTATTGTTGTTGTTGATATTAATCTTATTATTCTTATTCTTATTATTATTTGAAATTATTAATTCAATTAAAAAAAATATTTAATTAAAATAGTTTAATATAATTTTAAATATTTTTTCTGAAACTGTACATTTACAAATAAACATTTACAATAAAATAATAAATACAATAACATTTAAAATGTAAATAAAATACAATAAAATATAATTATTTTAAGTTTACATTTTTTTCTGAAACTGTACAGTTACAATAAAATTATTATTATTATTATTATTATTATTATTATTATTATTATTATTATTATTATTTTATAATTATCAGTGCAATGCAATACAATTTCAAGTAAGTTTACATTTAGTTATTGCACAATAAAATTAAATGTATTTATTTATTTTTACTTTATTTTATATTTCTATTGGAGTAAACAAGCATTATCAACAAATAAATAAATGAATAAATTCAGGTAATTTTACATTGCCTACTGTATGTTACTTACAGTCTGTTGAATGTCTAAAGTGAACTTTGGAAATAAAGTGTTGCGTCCATTCTGTTGACTTTATTCGTCTAGTAAAATGCTCTTATTTCCAGAAGAGCGTTCATCACAGGTCTGGCCCATTTGCTGTATTTAATTTTAATGAATCCATGTCATTCTGAATGAACTGAATATGGAGGAAATATTTTGGGTGCTTCACAGCGCCGGAGGGAAGAGAGAAAGAAAGAGATTTAGGCAGATGTTGAGCCTGAGGCTCCCAGACTCTTTCATCGTCTCACGGGGAGCGACGCTGACATTCATTATCATTAAAGGTGAAGTCGCGGAGGAAATCTGCCTTCATTCCTTCAATCCTGAAGTTGCACGAAAGCCCTTAACTTAAGAAAACTCTGAGTTATAAGGTTAAGTGTACACTTAGTGAAACATGGGTCGCAAGAAAAAACCTAAGGGCCCATTTAAGGCTGTCATTAAGTATTTTCCCTTAATTACTAGCGTTCCCTTATGCATTGCAACAAAGTCATTAGTGACCATTTAGCCCTAAAAAAATGAAGGGACCAAAACAGGTCGTCTGTAATGCGATGGATGATTTCATGCTAATTGAGGAGGAGAAAATACCAATTCGCATTTTAAGTGATCGAAACAAGCCTGTGGACAGATTGACTTAATGTATCTTGATGTATTGTCAAAACTAAAATTGAATGAACACCTAAATTTTGATATTTTTTTATCACTTCCTCTCTGAGCTTGAGTTAATTATCTGATGCCAGGTGCTTGCATAGAGGCTCCGCCCACACTCTCTTCTAATTGGCTGTGATTTGTGACTGATTTGATTTCGAGTGCAGTGTGCTTGCAGAGAGGCTCCGCCCACATTCTCTTTTGATTGGCTGTGATTTGTGATTGATTTGGTTGCCAATGCAGTGCGCTCGCAGAAAGGCTCCGCCCACACTCTCTTCTGATTGGCTGTGATGTGGGATTGATTTGATTTCGAGTGCAGTGTGCTTGCAGAGAGGCTCCGCCCACACTCTCTTCTGATTGGCTGTGATTTGGGATTGATTTGGTTGCGAGTGGAGTGTTCTTGCATAGAGGCTCCGCTCACACTCTTTTGATTGGCTGTGATTTGGGATTGATTTGATTTCGAGTGCAGTGTGCTTGCAGAGAGGCTCCGCCCACACTCTCTTCTGATTGGCTGTGATTTGGGATTGATTTGGTTGCGAGTGGAGTGTTCTTGCATAGAGGCTCCGCTCACACTCTTTTGATTGGCTGTGATTTGGGATTGATTTGGTTGCGAGTGGAGTGTTCTTGCATAGAGGCTCCGCCCACACTCTCTTCTGATTGGCTGTGATTTGGGATTGATTTGGTTGCGAGTGGAGTGTTCATGCATAGAGGCTCCGCCCACACTCTCTTTTGATTGGCTGTGATTTGGGATTGATTTGATTTCGAGTTCAGTGCGCTTGCAGAGAGGCTCCGCCCACACTCTCTTCTGATTGGCTGTGATTTGGGATTGATTTTGTCATGTCTGCTGAGGACAAACAAATGCTTTGGAATCTCATCTTGTCTAGTTAGGACACAGAGTAAGGCCATGTGAATTAGATTGCAATCACTTAAAATGTTTGAGAATGTGAGCTCAGTTTTCAAATGATTTTGTTGTCTCTGGCTGTTACCATTTTCTTCAGTCGAGTCTTTGCATGGGACTGAAATGTTATTTCTTTGGATTGAACATTACTCAAGATCTATATTTGCCCCAATCAATAGCTTAAGCCCTGCCGAGATAATGCCACCAGCCTATTGCTGCGTTCGCTTTCTTGAGTCGCTTTGAGCCGCTCTTCAATTGACAGATTGTGTTCAGAAGAAACACAATTAGAGATGAGCCACGAGCTTCAGATTCACTGATCCCTGTCCAACGCATGCACATTTTCCTCTCCAATTTCACTTCAGCATTCATTGTGCTAGCATTGTTAAAGTTTTAAAATGTTTCCAAAATCACTTTTATTTGGACACAATTCTGAAATATTTTATAGAATAGAATGTGAAGAACATAAAGTACTTTTTAATTTTACATTATTTATGCATCATTTGTACAGATTTGGCAGATGTTTTTTCCTAAGCATTTAAAAAAGGTTAATGCATTTCCATCTTTTAAAGGTGTCATGAACTGGCTTTTAAAATATTGTTATACTGTTGTCTGAGGTCAATTAATGACGTTTGTGTGGTTTTTACATTCAAAAACATCATAACTAATAAGTAATAGGCTATTTTTCTCCACTGGTTTTGAGGCTCTCTCCTGAACGCCGAGATAGCATTGATTGGAATGAAGTTGGTTCAATATAAAATGAAATAAATAAAAGTAACTTAGATGTAGTAAACTACTTTTGCCAAGTTGTTGTAGCTTAGCTTGCTACATTTCCCAGGGGGGTAGCGTCAGTGTAGTGAAGCTTAATTGAATGTAGAGTAACTCGCTTAGCTCACTACATTTTGCAAGTAGCTTGCCCAACACTGATCAGACAATAACTACTCAAGATTTTGCTTTAGTAGAATTTTCAGGACAATTTGGGCAAGATTCGGGATTCAAGACAACAGTTTAGATTAATTATTTCATTAATTATTTCAATTAATGTTATTTCACTGTTTAAGATTTTCCGGCCTGCCGACGGCAAATTTTGGGCTGCTCTAACGCACCAGGGGTACTTATACCCCATTGAATAAAGAATAATAATAACTAGAATGTACATTTCCTGAAGAAAATGTGAGGTGTGCTTGCAATGGCAAAACTCGGGACACGATTATGTGAAGCTAAAAAGAAGATTTGTGTCTGAGATTTCTGCACTGTCAAAGAAAATCAGCAAAACGGAGGAGCTAAATTCAAATCTACTGACGGAGCAGCGGAAAGTGACGATGAACGGCGGATAATGACGAGCGAAGGCGGAAGAAAGTGACATGGCAGATGCAAGCACACGCGCACACAGAATTAGGGTGACCACCCGTCCCGCGTAGCGCGTGCGCGCACAGCGTTTGAAGCCAAATGTATGCGTCCCGCAAATTGAGACCGTGTCACGCATGCTTGCTCAAAAAGTTGGATGCTCTATATCCTCGTGCCTCAGGTAGCCAAACCAACATTACTTGACAGTTCAGCACACTACTGTTGCCACACACACAGTTGAACTGCTGTTGTCAACTTTTTCGTTGTTGTCATGACAGCGTACACACGTGCATACCAGACACACTTGAAACTTTTTAGATTCACTTTCCTATTCGAAAAATGGAGTCTGAGGCTCCGCAATCATCAATTAAAAAGAGAAGGAGTGGGTACAAGAAAGACTGGGAAAATGAATATTTGTGACTGAAAGGTGTTCAAAAAAGAGAGCTTTTTTTGACCTTTGCAAAACGTCTCTCTCAATCGGACATCCATAGTAAAATACGATGTCAAACGACACAGACTCAAACTGCAAAAAATGCTTTTCTTAGTATTTTCGTATTACGCTTGTTTCTAGCCAAAATATAAATAAAAAATATCAAACAAAAGTAATTGTCTTGTTTTGGGAACAAATACCTCTATTTAAAGAGTTTTTTGCTTAAAATAAGATAAATAATCTGCCAATGGGGTAAGAAAAATAATCTTAATTCAAACAGAAAACAAGATTATTTTTCTCACCATTGGCAGATTATTTTGCTTAATTTTGAGTGATTTTTTCTCCCAAAACAAGACAATATTTTTTACATGTCTAGTTAATGTTTCTTAATTTAAGAATTGTTAGATATTTAGACTTAAAACAAGACAACAATACTAAGTAAGAAATATTTTTTTTTTTGCAGTGCAGACTTTATACTAACATGGAAGTTCACCATCCTTCCCCTCCTTCTCATTCCGTGAACCTCTAGAGTTCACTTTACTTTTAGTTTAACTTTAACTTAACTATTTATTTATTTTTCTGTTCCTGTGGTGTTGAGCAACTACAAATTGTGCTAATCCTATAATTTGATATTATAATTTATTTAAAGTGAATAAATTGTAATGAAAAATAAGTAAAGTAAATTAGCTAAAGTAAACTGTAAGTGGAAGTGCATCTGTCGATTCATTGAATGTTCAAAATATTATGTCAAAAATACACATTGGTTGGCCTATTCATGAGCATACATCAGCAATTAGCCTACACATGTTTAGGGGAATAGGGCATTATTAATATACCATGTAAGGTGCTATGTGCTAGAAATGGGTAAACCACTATCTGCCCGTCTGCCCGTGGGGTGGCAGTGTCCCACATTGTCCCTCAGAAACATACCCTTTGTCCCCCCTTGAGCTTATTAGCAGGTGGTCACCCTACGCAGAATTAGAGTGCAGAGAAAGCAGAAAATGCGATCACCGCAGTGAGCTAACGTCGCGGATTAAAGGCACATGTAACTTCTGCATGAAAATTGATGAATGCAGAACATTTAAAAGACTGCCGTGAGTAATACAAGACAGGAAACGCATCAGAAATCGGTCGTCTCAGGGACACTGATGGTTATCAACCTTATCGAATCATTGAGCCAACCTGTAAAATTACTGTTTGACCTGACAAAATGACCAAATACAAGAGCTGAAACGTGATTTGGAGTTGTTCCCTGTGTCCCCTGTGATTGGCTGATGCTTTTGTTGAGTAAGAAGCAAATACTGATGTAAAATTCCCAGATAACTCGTCAGTTGAGTGCAGAAATCTCAGACACAAATCTGCTTTTTAGCTTCACAGGTTATGCAGTGCGATGTTCTGGAGCTGAGATATGACTTCTTTATGTGTTTGTACGGTTGCTAGGGCTATATATCTATGATCGCCCTGGTAGACCTTCTTCAGCAGAAGTAATGGCGCTGGGAACACTAGATGAGATTCGTCTAATATGAGGTGAAAAATAACAAAAATACGGTTGTGTTTCTGGCAGAAAGCGATCGTTTCATGTCTTAACGCTACGTTCACACCAAACGCGAATTGAGCGTCAAAATCGCGTCTACCGCATCTAGTTTGACATTTTGAATCCATTCGTGCGTCCGCAGCTAATTGGACGCGCATAGAAATCGACCATTTGAAGGGAAATAGACGCGCGTTAAAGGCGCTCCAGGTGAAATATATTAAGCATTAACAGCCACACATATGGTTCAGCCAACGCACTACCTGGATTATCTTCACTGCATGTATGTTTAAATAAAATATAAAGTTCTGAAACTTCACTTTGCCCTCAGTCAAAATGATTTGGTAGGCAACAATAGATTAATTGGACCAAAGATCGCCCATTAAATGTACACAAGACGAAGTATATCTAAGGGATAATGTCCACCCAGCCGGTTGTTATCGCAGAATAAACCCCGACAGAGCGATCTGGACCCCGAGGCGAAGCGGAGCGTCACTCTGAAGGGGTTTATTCTGAGATAACAACCGGCTGGGTGGACATTATCCCGCTTATTACACGGCTACTAGTCTCAAATAAATTACACACTAAATATTGTCTTGAGATTAAATATTTTATTAGCTCTTACGCAAAGCTTCCGCGAAGAAAAACAGTTCCGTACTGCTTTAAGCCTTTATCTATTGCTGCTAAATGTTGAGAATGAATGCTGAAAGGGTTAGTTCAGCCAGAAATGAAACCAAGCCTATGATTTACTCACCCTCAGGTCATTATAGGTGTTTATGACATTCTTCTGTCAGACAAATACAATCAGAGTTATATTTAAAAAGTCCAGGCTAACGTTAATCCCAGCAGTAGTTGGAGCTGTTTCTGAAGTCCATTAAATGCAGCTGTCCGTCAAATAACGTGCTCCACACGACTCCGATGGGTTAATAGAGCCTTCTGATTCCAATCGATGCGTTTGTGTCAGAAAAATATCCATATTTAAAACTTTATAAAGGAAACCTGCCTTGAAGTCTTCCATTGTAACCCACGGCTGTTTAAGCCACAAGATGGCGCCAGCGTTAAGCACAGAAGTAGAACCGGTCAAGATAACTCGCAGTACCCGGATGAGCGGTGTGTGTTATCTGGAAATAACATACCGCTGGAATGGGCGATTGACCAATCAGAATCAAGTATTTCACAGAGCTGTGTAATAAGTCATGTTTAACCTCTACAGAGACATCCGAGCCGGCGGCAAACGCCAGAAGGACTGGCCGAGGAAAGGCTGCTCTCGCTGGGGTTAACGAACGCTGAGCGCCCGGAGATCGTCTGGAGCTCACAACTCCAAAAACGCAAGAGTGTTCTTTATAAATAGGCACTGTCTTAATAGGTAAACCACATATTTTAGTTTTAAACAACTACATTATCACCTGAAAAGCATTAAATATCAGTATTTTTTAATTATATGCAGGGTTTCTCATCACGTGGCAGCAGCAAGCAGGCTCCTCATTGGTTTACGCGTCGCGAATTGACGCCAAAGTTAAAATTTTTCAACTCGAGCGCAGACACGAATTTGCTTCAAACGCGTGAATGCACAAAAAAGCACCACTCGCACCTATCGCAAGACGCTCAATTCGCTTCAAATTTGCGTTATTTGCGCGAACTGGACGTGTGAATGAGGCGGAATCGCGTCCATCGTGCCGCACAAAGCGTGTCTATCGCGCCGCACGGAACATGTCTATCGCGTTGCAGGACCTCCAGACGCGTGTCAACACGCCTTTCCATTAACTTAACATGGAAATCATTCGCTCCAGACGCTCTATTCGCGTTTGGTGTGAACGTACCTTAAGGCATCAGTGTGTCTCCACGAGCCTCAGGGTTTAATATGGACTCGTATGTCTGTGTGTTTTTTACTCTCATAGAAATACACCCCATTGACATGCATTATACGAGCAACGGCTGAGTTAAAAATCTTCATTTGTGTTCTCCAGAAGAAACAAACACACCCTGCGGGTCAGCAGATAAACATCACAGGCTCATTTATACTGGGTGAACTATCCCTTGTAATCTGTAGTGAAATACATTACTCCAGTACAATCCTGGCATCATAGCGGAGAGTTCTGCATCTGCTCGTTTTCTTAGGGAAACTTTCATGGACATCGTAAAGCGATTGTGACCTTTTTTGGAGATCTAGGCAGGTGGAAAGCACAGCTCAAAGTAGAGGAATTTCCCGTTGCTCTCGTTGACCTTTCAGTGATATTTCTACTTCCGGTGAAGGTTAGTCTGCTCTTTGAAATCCCTGAGCTGAACTCGGCTCATCTCGAGAGAAGCCGATGGAAGTGATACGAGAACCGCTGCAGTTGTGCTTTTCCTGTAAAGTTTCAGATCTTTGTTAAGATTCAACCCGTGTGTTCCTGCAGCTCTGTGTGGAGGCGATGTTCGCGGCCCCGAAGGCATCATCCTTTCTCCCGGCTTTCCCGAGCTTTATCCCAATTCATTAAACTGCACATGGACTCTGGAGGTCAGCCATGGCAAAGGTAACACACCCAGGAGACATTCAGTCATTCTGTCTTGTTTCTAGTCTAAATATCTAACAAATCTTAAGTCAAGATGCATTTACTAGATAAGTAAAATGACATAAGATATTTTTCCTTGTTTTGTTGAAAATTAAATCAATACAATCTGCCAATGGTGTGAGAGAAATAATCTTATTTCTGATTAAAATCTTGTTTCTGGTTTCCGTCCCAAAAAGAAATAAGATTATTTTTCTCACCCCATTGGCAGATAATTTTAAGCAAAAGCTCTCTTCATTTTGATATTTTTCCCACAGAAAACAAGCAAAAAAATTTTTATGTCGTTTTGCTAGTAAATGCATCTTGATTTAAGAATTTTTTGATATTTGGATTGGAAAGAGTACTAAATAAGAAGAGCATTTTTTGCAGTCTAAGAGATTTCTTCAGTAGGAGATGAGAGCTGGCTTTTGATTTCACACACTGTAAAAAAAAAATATATATATATTAAATGTATGTTGTCAAATATAATTATTGTAATAACTTCACTGTAAAAAATGAGTTTACCTGGTTGCCTTAAAATTTTGAGTTCATTTAACGTCCCCGGTTACGTATGTAACCTTAGTTCCCTGAGAACAGGGAACGAGACGCTGCGTCAGCTGACGCTACGGGGAACGCCTTCAGCGTGACAGGTGTCTGAAATCGCTATCAAATCACAATCCTACTGACCGTCGGCAGCTGGTGATGTCATCACCGTGCGACCAGGAAGTATAAAAAGGCACCGTGCCAACATGACAACATCCGCTTCGTCTGAAGGGACTGTGGGCAGGCACACCTTGAAGCATGGCCATGTGACGCAGCGTCTCGTTCCCTGTTCTCAGGAAACTAAGGTTACATACGTAACCGGGGACGTTCCCTTTCGAAAGGGAACTCGCGCTGCGTCAGCTGACGCTACGGGGAACGATATACCCACGCCGCCATGCTGAGGGGAGTGCACACCCCTTACTGGCAGTGAGAACTGCCTGGACGAGTGTTCGCGGAAAGTCTGAACCACTCCCCCTCTAGCCACACAGGCTGCCAGTGACATCATTCCCTACGGTCATAGCCCAAGCTATATGCCTAAGAGAGAACCTAAACAAGTTTTAACTGAGGTTTCCTACTCTCGGCTTGCTCGAGGGCCTGGGACCTACTACTTTCGAAGGAAGGAGTCCCTTAAGGGAATGTGGCTAGGGGACCCGAGGGCGCTACCAGCCGTCACTAATTCGGGAAAAACCTTCACCGAATGCCACCAGGGAGGCCTCACCTGGCATCACTTCTGTGGGACACCCCAGCTTGGCCAACCCTGTCTGTCAAAACAGAGCCTCCGGACATCGCTCTTACTCATGAGCATCCAGGCTGAGGGACTGCAAACTGGCAATGTCCTCCTCAGACCGGAACTCGGAGACGGGAATCCTGGAGAGCAGTACTCAGCTTAGTGCTTCTTACCCTTGCCATCGAGGGGAGTCTCTTCTGCTCGATCCTAGGATCTACTGAACACATTTATTATAGGGGTGCTCAGGAGGCCTAAAAAAGGCCTATGGACTGATCTACCCGGGAGGCCCCGAGGGGGCCTGCCCGTCTGATCAGACTCAAGCGGCCGTAAGCTCGCAGACGACCCTCAATGAGGGGAGCTCTTAAGCCAGCTTGGTAGGTAACCCATGCTGTAGGCTAGCCAGTCCCTGTCCTGAAGGGCCTGCGCAGCAGAAACGGAGTCTCGTTGTGCTAGGGCATGAGCCCGCCCTAGAGTTATACCGGCCCAGGCCGGGACCCATCGGCGGGCAGCCGCTAGCTGTCAGCCCAAAGCCAGTTATACGTTCCCGCTCCAGGGAACCGTTTCCCCTCCAGGGAGGCAATGAGGAGCCTCCACCCGGCACGTTAGTGTTTGCTGTTAGCTGTTAGCTGTTAAGAGCCGCAGGAAGGTGGCTTTACTGGTTCCTCAGGGGGCTCATGAGGTTATAACGCCAGAAGCCACCCATGCTAATGGCTAGCTTGTCACCGAGACCTTTGGTCTGGGAATCCTTTCCCAAAAAGGTCCAAAAAGGCCTGACAGCATAATACACTGGCCTAACGAGCGTCCCAGCTCGGGGCTCACCCTCAGGTGGCCTGCAGGAAGGTGGCTCTATTGGTTCCTCAGGGGGCTCATGAGGCTATAACACCAGAAGCCACCCATGCTAATAGCTAGCTTGTCACCGAGACCTGGTCCGGGAATCCCTCCCCAAAAAGGCCCAAAAAGGCCTGACAGCAAAATACACTGGCCTACCGAGCGTCCCAGCTCGGGGGCTCACCCTCAGGCGGCCTAGAGCGGCCTACTTCCTGCCAGCCAACGTGCAAACTGTCGGGAGCTGTTGTGTTCCCGGGGCTCGCCTCCAGGGAGGCCTGTTTGATGCCTACGTACAGTCCGGTCCTTTTAGGGCGGCCTGGAGAGGCCTATTGCCGAATGGCAGTTCCCTTTTAGATTGGTGACAGACGGTGCTTATCCGATGGCAAATCCCACCGGAAACCCCGCAGGGCCGGGAAACGACCATAGGACGGCCTGAAGCGGCCCGTCCCTGATAGCAGACCATGCTAGCCGCCTAGCTAACACCTACGCACACTGTTGCAAGACCTGGGAACCGGGGCTCACCCTACAGGAGGCCTAAAGCGGCCTAGATCCTGTCAACCAATGGTCGGAACCCTAGGTCACCCCCTCAGGGGACGCCATGTGAGGCGTGCTGAAACTCAGCGAGCCCTTAAAGTCGGGCTGACAGTGGCTGTCTGCTGGCTGATGAGGACTGGGTATCCAGTCACTACCTGGGGACTCATCCCCAGGGAGGCCGTTAGGGGCCTACTTATGACGAGGTTTCTGCTGCTGGAGGCCTACTGAGGCCTACCACCTGACCCAGAGTTAACTGCCCGGACTGCCTCGGCTGGCGTCTCCCGCCAGCCAGCCTTCTATAGTCGGTCCGCCCCAGCGGCCCATAGCAGCCTTCTGCGACGGCGCAGTCTCTCAGGCAGCGCCTGCCAGCGTGGACCTAAAACACAATGCCCACAGCAGTGCACTCAGCATAAAACGCCTTGAACCCTCTAAAGCGAGGGGAGTACAACTTACGCCACCTGCCTCCAGGGCGGCCGTCTGGTCGTCCAGCGGTCCGCCGTCCGCGCAAGGGCGACATCCTTTATTCAAATATTAAAAAAGGATTCTGTAAGCATATTGGGTAAGTTTGTGTTTTATTTCTGATGATGCAGTGAAACATGCCAAATTGTCCTGACCTATCACATTTTTATGTGGTTCAGATACAATAATATTTTGAGTTTCTATTTATTAAACCAATTTTCTTCATTGTATCAACTAAATGTTTTAATTTCAATAAACCAAATTTTTTAAGGCAACCAGGTTACTTACTTTTTTAAGTTAAACCAACATTTTTTTTTAACAGTGCATCTGTCCAAGAGCTGGAGTGTGTATTTTATTAATTGAATGCTTACGTTCAATACTTGTCTCTACATGAGGAAAAAACACACTTTAGATATCCTAGATAAACGTCTGATGGTAGATTTACCATGGTCAGTGAGTTTCTGACAGGATTAGTGGATTTTAACTTTGGTGAAAGTTGTTAGAAAACAGATGGGTAGCACTTTAGAATAATAGTCATTAGTTGATGTATTAACTAACATGAACTAACCATGAGCAGTTCATTTGTTACTGTATTTGTTCATCTTTGTTAACATTAATTAATAAAAATTCAGCTGTTCATAGTTTTGATCACGTTAGTTCACAGTGCATTAACTAACGTTAACAAGGTTTTAATAATGCATTAGTAAATGTTGAAATTAACATTAGCAGACATAAATAAATGCTTTATAAGTGCAGTTCATTATTAGGTCATGTTAATTAACGACCATTATTCTAAAGTGTTACCAACAGATGCTTTGGGGGAAGTTTATGCTCATGTTTTTTATATGTTTTGGGTCTGTAATATTTGGAGCAAAAACAACATTAAAGCAGTGAAATATTCCTCCAGTGTAAATCATCAGTTCTCTATGTGAATATATTGTAGAGTGTAATTTATTCCTGTGATTAAAGTTGAATTAACTTATTTTTGTAACATTATAAATGTCTTAAAGGGTTAGTTCACCCAAAAATGAAATGTGTGTCATTAACTCCTCTCCCTAATGTCGTTCACACAGAAAAATAGGGTGTCAGAATTGTACCTTTAGGGGTACAACAGTTTGTCGCAAGCTGTTGTACCCCTAAAGGTACAATTCTGACACCCTATTTTTCTGTGTTCCACACCCGTAAGACCTCCGTTCATCTTCACACACAGTTTAAGATATTTTATATTTAGTTCGAGAGCGTATGCAAGTGTATGCACACTATACTGTCCATGTCCAGAAAGGGAATAAAAACATCATCACAGTAGTCCATATGAGACATCAGTGGGTTAATTAGAGTCTCTTGAAGCATCCAAAATACATTTGTGAATAGTGAATTGATTCATGATTCGGATCGCGTGCTGAAATCACGTGACATTGGAGATCCGAATCATGAATCAATTCGCTGATTCATAACCGTTTGAATCTTTATTTGAGGATTGAACACAAACGCGGAAGAGAAGCCAATGCTGAATAAAGTCGTAGTTTTTGTTATTTTTGGACCCAAATGTATTTTGGATGCTTCAAGAGACTCTAATTAACCCACTGATGTCTCATATGGACTACTGTGATGATGTTTTTATTCCCTTTCTGGACATGGACAGTATAGTGTGCATACACTTGCATACGCTCTCGGACTAAATATAAAATATCTTAAACTGTGTGTGAAGATGAACGGAGGTCTTACGGGTGTGGAGCGACATTAGGGAGACGAGTTAATGACAGACATTTCAGTTTTGGGTGAACTAACCCTTTAAGAGTCACTTTTGATCAAATGCAATGCATCCTTCCTGAATGAATGTTAAATTTTCCAAGAGTAATGTTTGTGTGCTCGTCTGCTCAGGTGTGCAGTTCTCGTTCCACGCGTTTCACCTGGAGGATCACCACGATTATCTGCTGCTGACGGAGAATGGCAGCTTCTCTCGGCCCCTGGCTCGGCTCACCGGATCCCAGAGACCCGCTCCGCTCAACGCCGGCCTCTACGGAGACTTCAGGGCCCAGCTGCGCTTCATCTCAGACTTCTCCATCTCCTTCCAGGGCTTCAACATCTCTTTCTCAGGTGACAGAAACTCTCAGTCCATCCATCCGTCCGTCCGTCCATCCATCCATCCATCCATCCATCCATCCATCCATCCATCCATCCATCCATCCATCCATCCATCCATCCATCTATCTATCTATCTATCTATCTATCTATCTATCTATCTATCTATCTATCTATCTATCTATCTATCTATCTATCTGTCTGTCTGTCTGTCTGTCTGTCTGTCATGTGTTTGCTCTATCTGTCTGTCTGTCTCTATCTATCTATCTATCTATCTATCTATCTATCTATCTATCTATCTATCTATCTATCTATCTATCTATCTATCTATCTATCTATCTATCTATCTATCTATCTATCTATCGTTTATTCCATCCATCCATCCATCCATCCATCCATCCATCCATCCATCCATCCATCCATCCATCCATCCATCCATCCATCCATCCATCCATCCATCTTTGTATCTGTCCGTCTGAATTAAAATAATGCTGGGTTTCATAGTTCATAGAATAGTATATATTTTGTATAATTATATAGTTTGTCCAAAAAATTACAATTATTTAAAAAAAATGTGTCATTCCAAACCCATATGCTGTTATATAAAGAATTTTTAAATCCATCTTTTCCATTTAAGCTCCAAAAAGAGCCGAACATTATTAAGATTCTCGGCATTATTTCTTTAAGGCTGGCGTTTGTTTGGAGGACTCGTCGCTCTGATAGAAATCCCCTGCGCTACACACACGCTTTCTGCAAATTGTTGCATTTCAATTCAATGTGAGAGACATTCTCAGCAAAGAAGGAATTTTCCAATATGGCATGAACTGTCATGATCAGTTCAGTGTGACATTTTACCTGAACATTGGGCTGCAAACCCTTTGTACCTGTAAAAAACGAGCCCTTCCTTTCCTAGAATGGCA
The DNA here is from genome assembly GCF_024679245.1 of Pseudorasbora parva. Taxonomy (NCBI): domain Eukaryota; kingdom Metazoa; phylum Chordata; class Actinopteri; order Cypriniformes; family Gobionidae; genus Pseudorasbora; species Pseudorasbora parva. Next base: position 2,050,333 of record NC_090178.1, read on the forward strand.
TGAAGCGTTCACAAAGATTTTGCTCACAATGCAGTCATTTATGTAAGAATCGTTTTGTTTCCTTTGCCGTTCATTAGTAGCGGGGATAATATTGAAGGTTATTCTAGGACAAGAGCAGTGATCGTCATCAGCACCTACAAGCCTGTTTCTATGAAAAGTCATAGCAGCAATTAGATATAGATGGTGCTTGTTACAGTGATAAAGGGAATCAATTGGCAACAGCTTGAGCTTCGTCTCAGTGGCTTATTGAAAGTCTGAGACTTATCAGTGTTGCCGGCAGTCAGTCTCCTCCTCAGACTACGGTGAACTTCTGCCTGATATTAGAGCTGGCTTTGGGCTGTGTTTCCCGTCACCCCCATTCCCACCGGATCATCCGGACTCCCGGCCACTGGGTTAAACTGGCCTGCCGTCTAATGGAATTAGCTGATACACCTTTTGTGGCGCGGAAGTGGAAAAGAAACCTGTTTGACAGCTAAATATTAGTTTGTTTAGTAGGAATATGAGTTTATGTCAGGAAGCGTTTTAAAGCAGTTCCCGTTTCCAGGAAAACTTGGCTTCAACCTCCACAACATTTTCCACGTGTTGAAGGCACAATGTGTACGATTTTTTATGTTATATATTGTTATATATTTTGTTAACTTGTGTGCACTTACATTATCCATATGGCCATTTTGACTTGAATTAATTGGCAGGATATGAGTTTTTGATATCAATAATTAAATTTAAACTGGTAAAAATTATAATTCTTTATATCTAAATGTCTTTTAACTAGATAAATGTCACCATATGCTGCCAATCAAATGTACTTGTTATCAAGAATTAATATTTCTTTCTGAAATTCTAGTTTCACATATAAGAAATACAGTTCTTACAAGTATAAATACAGCTCTGGAAAAAATTAAGAGACCACTTAACATGGATTTCTCAATGTTAAGTGCTCTCTTAATGTTTTCCAGAGCTGTATGTACATTTCTAAAATCAAGAATTAAATTGTCACCTGATGAAATGTTAATTATTGAAATCGGTAAATGTATTTCGACCTGTTAGATTTGTTATTTCTGATATCAATATCATTTCAGATATCTAAAATTGCTTTCTTAATAGTAACAATCACATTCATGATATCAGAAGTTAACACTGTCACTAGACAGTCAAATTATTGATATAGAAAATACAATTTTTTACTTGTAACAATTCAATTGTTGATATTAAGAACAGACATTTGCTCTAGTAACCAGATGATTATCTATATCAAAAATATGGCAGAAGTCGCCAACTTTCAATCGCTCCAGACCTCCAGACTTCTGTGGCCTTCAGATGAGCTCAAGAACAGCGGAGAGAGCTTCATGGAATGGGTTTCCATGTCCAAGCAGCTCATCCAAGCCTTACATCACCAAGAGCAATGCAAAGCGTGGGATGCAGTGGAGTAAAGCAGCCGCCACTGGACTCTAGAGCAGTGAGACGTGTTCTCTGAGCGACCAATCACGCTTCAGTCTGACAATCCCATGGACGAGTCTGGGTTTGGCCGTCGCCAGGAGAACGGGACTTGCCTGACTGTGTTGAGCCAAGTGTAAAGTTTGGTGGAGGGGGAATTATGGGATGGGGTTGTTTTTCAGGGATTTGCCTCTTAGTTCCAGTGAAAGGAACTCTTAATGCTTCACCAAGACATTTTAGACAATTTCATGCTCCTATCTTTGTGGGATCAGTTTGTGGACGGCCCCTTCCTGTCCCAGCATGACTGCGCTCCAGTGCACAAAGCGTCGGTCCATAAAGACATGGATGAGGAGTTTGGTGTGGAGGAACTTGACTGGCCTGCACAGAGTCCTGAGCTCAACCCGATAGAACAGCTTTGGGATGAATTAGAGCGGAGACTGAGAGCCAGGCCTTCTCGTCCAACATCAGTGCCTGACCTCACAAATGAGCTTCTAGAAGAATGGGCAAAAATCCCCATAAACACACTCCTAAACCTTGAGGAAAGCCTTCCCAGAAGAGCTGGAGCTGTTAGAGAGGGTGGGCCGACTCCATATTAAACCCACAGGATTAACAATGGGAAGCTCATGTGTGTGCAAAGGCAGGCGTCACAAAACTATAAATATAGTGAATAGTCTTATTGTTTGAGTCTCTTGTTTTCTTGATTTGCTGTGAGTGGCTAACATAGTATAATTAGAAAGAGCTTTATTTGTAGTGACAGTAATACAGCATTTTCTCTGCCACGCAATATATTTTTAATATTAATTGCCGTTTAGCGACACAAGTCGTCTAACACTGGTTACAGTGTTTCCAGTTGGACAGATTTTTCATGTTTTCTTTGCGTTCGGTGTGATTCAGTTTGTTTAGAGGATGTGCCGTTCTGATAGAAAGCCAAGCTGTGAAGAGCCCATAGGGTTTGGCTCGTGTTTACTGAGCCATCATATGCATTAATTAAGGGCCAGAGTTATGAATACCCATACAATTATCCACAAGCCAAGTTCCTGTATTAGCCTAATATAAATTCCCTGGTGAAAACTGCGCTTGACCTTTACTGAATACTGAATATTGATGGGATTGACAGAAGCAGACATGCATAATGCAAAAAACACCAGGCGTGAAACTGCACACAAAACCTTTCCACCATTAGCATTTTAGCAGTGAAAGTACAGAGATGAGAACTGATATCTTTACATAATATGAAATCTGTTTTTCTACAGAGTCTCAGAGGGACAAGCGTCCACATGCTGAACACATCCGTGTTTGTAATTAGATTAGAATATGGCGATATAAGAGCAAACAAAGCAATGCACGTCGCTTTGCTGTCACGCATTTGAAGTTTGGTCCAACTCAAACCCATTCTGCATCTCATTTACATGTGTAAATGATTTACACTGGCTCTAATGGATTGTTTGAGTGTTTGAAGATAACCCAGGGTAAATGTTCAGTGTCTGTTTACTCTATGAATCATGATATGATATTAAACCAGACATTATTTGAATATTAAGACCATGCTAAAGTCATTAAAGTGCCTCCAGGTGGAGGATATCAGAGTCAGTGTTTCTGAACTCCTGAAACGCCGCCATTGTAGTTTTGAGTTTCTTCTGAGAACAAACACATCATAATATTCCTCATTATAATCATTAATATGCAGAATAAAGGGGCGGGGCCTGGTTGAGTTAGTTAGTAGTGTGTTGAAAGAAGGAGGGGCTTCACTGCTCAAGCTGACCAATCAGAGCCCAGTGTGCTTTCAGAAGGAGGGGCTTCACTGCTCAAGCTGACCAATCAGAGCACAGTGTGCTTTCAGGAGGAGGGGCTTCATAGAGACAGGAACTAAACAGAGTTACTGACAGACTGGGAAGAGAGGAGCCGCAAAAATGGAGAATATGAGGAAATAATCAACATTCAAGCAGGAAAACCTGCTCTAGTAGAGCCAGAAAACAACATCAAGAGTTTCACAAAAGGCATAGAAAATGTGAATGAAATGTCCATCTCAAATTGTTATAAATCGTGAATACTTTGCAGCACAAACTTGGCAAGATTATTGTAGAAGTGAAAAGCTATAAAGCATAGAAACACACAGTCCTTTTTGTTAAACTTTTTTTTATCAATGCTTTTTGATATTGATTAGCATTTCTTTGAGCATTTCTTTTTGCAGTGCATCATGGGATTGTCATGTTGTTTTCTCTGTAAAGGATGCTTTGAAATTTGGCCAAAAGAACATTAGTTAACACTTTTACTTAAAGACTTTATATATAATGCATTATAAAAGTATTCTAATGTATTAATTATGCACCTTATTATGATCTCATGAATAATTGTATGATATTATCTATTCATTAAACACACCATTAGAAAGTATAAAACACACACCGAGATACTATTTTCAGATACAACTTTTAATTAAGATGTAATGCATTTTAACATTCATTATGAATACCATTATAACTAAAGTATTGCCAAAAGTAGGTTTTATTATAAAACTAACTAGGTTTCAGACCCAGAGATCTTAACTAACTCCTTTTTGTATCAATAACACCTTTCGTTTACATTAATTATGTCATATCCTGCACTGTAAAAAAAAAAATATTGTTGGTTTAACTTTAAAAAGTAAGCAACCTGGTTGCCTTAAAATTTTGAGTTTAATAAAATAAAATAAAAATTAGTTGATAAAATGTTTTTATGATAAAAATATTTTTGTATCTGAACCACATATGTGATAAATCATGAAAATAGCACTATTCGGCATGTTTCACTGCGTCATCACAAATAAAACACACACACTTACCCAATATGCTTACAGAATCTTTTAATAATATTTGAATAAAGGTTGTCAAATCTCAAAAACGTTCATTATATGAACTATTTTTTATTTATATCAATTAATAATTTTTTTAAAGCAACTAGGTAACTTATTTTTTAAATATTGTTTTTACAGTGTACATCCTACAAGATTCATTATATTTTTAGCACACAATGAAGTTCAGCCTGACGTAATGCATCAAATGAGGTCGACTGGGAACACTGCAAAAACTGCTCTTCTTACTCAGTAATTTTGTCTCGTTTCCAGTCTAAATATCTAAACATTTTTAAATCAAGATTCATTTACTAGATAAGTAAAATAACAAAAGATATTTTTCATTGTTTTGTTGAAAATGAAGTGAGTTTTTGCTTAAAACAGGCAAAATGATCTGCCAATGGGGTGAGAAAAATAATCTGATTTCTGATTGAAATCTTGTTTCTTGTTTCCGTCCCAATCAGAAATCAGATTATTTTTCTCACCCCATTGGCAGATCATTTTGCCTGTTTTAAGCAAAAACTCACTTCATTTAATTTTTTTTGCCCAGAAAACAAGAAAAAATATCTTATGTCGTTTTACTTATCTAGTGAATGCATCTTGATTTAAGAATATTTCGATATTTGGACTGGAAACAAGAAAGAAAAAAACTAAGTAAGAGCATTTTTTTTAGTGAAACTTTCTGCCTGCTTGTTCTTCTCAGAATATGATTTGGAGCCGTGTGAGGACCCTGGCGTGCCCCAGTTTGGCAGGCACAGCGGTGGCAGTTTTGGCATCGGCGACAGCCTGGCGTTCTCCTGTGACCTTGGCTATCGGCTGCAGGGCGCTCCAGAAATCACTTGCCTGGGCGGCGGGCGGCGGATATGGAGTGCACCTCTGCCAAGGTGTGTGGGTACGTGGTCAGCTGCTCTCCTTCGCTTGGACGTCCAGAGTTTGACAAGTCTCCGTGGTTGCTTTCGAGTTCAGCGGTGCTCTGAATGGAAACCCAGTGTACTACTTACTGCATACTGCACAATATACTACTTACTGTTATTATCAGAGGTGGACAAAGTACACAACTTCATTACTTGAGTTAAAGTAAAACTACTGTTGGTCAAATATTACTTCGTTACAAGAGAAAGTTGTAAAAACTGATTTTTACTTACTGGAGTAAAAGTACTGAAGTATGTGTTTTCAAAAGTACTTAAGTATCAAAAGTAAATTTCCTTCTTTATGTCAGCGCATTATTATAGTTGTATAAATGCACATTATGCCATCATGGTTTAAGCCAGTCAGTGACGCTCCATCTGACACACTAGCAGACGACTAACTTAAACTCATTTAAATACTTGTAGAAAAGTTACAAAGCTGCTGTCACTTTAAGGCCGAATGCACAGATCCAATACACTGATACACATCTGATATTCTCACACTGTTCACCTTCACTGAAGACAGAATCAACTTTGTTTATGTGAATACTCCACTAAATGAGCATTTGGACATCCGTCTTCTTCCATTTTGCTCTAAACTATAAATCAGTGTTTAATAAATGCTGTGAAATCATTGAACTTCACGAGACTCTACAAGAGTGATTCCTGAAAGGCTTTCTGCAAAAACCCAAACACCTTTAAAAGAAGAAAAAAAATCATCACTGACTTTCAAAGCTGCGACAGAAACGACTTTCCACTTCGAGGACCTTGATAGAAATGTAGTGGAGTAAAGAGGACGATATTTGTCTTTCAGATGGAGTGAAGTTAAAGTCAGAAGTTTACAGAAAAAAATATGACTCAAGTAAAGCACAGATACTCAAACAGTGAACTTAAGTACAGGACTCGAGGAAATGAGCTGAGTTACCGTCCACAGAGCCGGCCCAGCCACTAAGCGACCCTTGCAATTGCAAAGGGCCCCGTGGCCTGCAGAGGGCCCCCTAGAGAGCGCACGCACCTCGCCTCATCTGTTTGGGGAGGTGTTTATTATACTCGAAGCGCAGACTGGGTGCAGGCGTGATGAGACGTCATGCTCGGCCAGATTCGCCTCGAGCTTCTTCGGTTGCGGGGCCGCACGCAAAGTTACAAAACTTGACGTGCACACCGCCAAGCGAAATTGGGTCTCGCGCACTCCTCGTTGACGCAATTTTTGCCGCGCACGTGCGGACGCGTCAAGTATAAACAAGGCTTAAAGCTACACTGAAGTTGGCCGTGTGATAAATGCAAGTTAATTCTTCAGTTCAATATTTGTGTCTAAAAAAGGCACATAAGTTCCTGTAGAGATAGCAATACACATTCTCCTCTTTTTTTTTGCCAAATAAATGAAAGCATGTCATCAATGTCTTTCTCTTGCTGTATCAAAATCTCACCTAGCTTTCCTCAGAGATAGTCAAGTTCAGTTTGTGCATGATTACATGATATAACAATTGTGTTAATACTGTATCCTGAATTGTGGATAAGTAAGCTATATATCATATTATGCTGAAGTAAATTTCTGGAGTGTTAACAAGTAAAAGCAAAAACAACAGCAACAACCGTACAGAACTTAAAAACCGTGACCCTAAAGCCGTGATACGAACCGAACCGTGGCTTTTGTGAACCGTGCCACCCCTAATGTGTACCTAAAGCAGTTTTCATCAATTTTATTTATTGCTTTTGGTATTTATTCAAGTGTATTTTTTGTTAACAGACTGAGTCCATTGCTTTTCTTGTTTTTTGGTTGTTTTGTTAATTTATTGTGGATATTTTAAATGTTTTCCGTATCAGAGTCTTTAGAGATAAAAGTTTATTGATCTTTAAAAAAGGTGTACCTGCATTATTATGCCATTATCATTATTTTAAATGAAAATGGGTTTAGAACGAAAAATCTTATCATTTATCGCAATAATTTCTTGACCAATTTATTGTCCAGCAAAATTTGTTATCGTGTGCTGTTTTTGCCTTTTAAACTCTGGTGTCAATTAAAAATGTTTCTTTGATGGTCAGTGAAAATCACTTTATCAGTCTTTTTATTCAGCAAGTTCATCCGTGTGTGTTCATTGCACTGCGCTGCCATTCAGCTCAGTGGTATCATAATTTTCCTGTTAGACATCAAACATGGAACTTAACTCAAGAACTCAAGGTCTTTTATTGACGTTCTGTACATGTTACTACATAAGAACGAAATACGTACTCAGGACCAGCAGCGTAAAAAAAAAGATAATTATCATACAGTAGGCTACATAGAATAATTAAAAGCTAATTTAATAGACTACAAAATTCTAAAGTAACATAGTAGATATATGTACAGTATAGTTATAAGGTAGTCATTGCTTTTCTTTAGGCCTTACTTAAAACGGTCAAGGGCCTCCAACCAAATTTTGCTTAGGGCCCCCAAAGGTCTAGGGCCGGCTCTGACCGTCCACCTCTGATTATTATACACTGACAAAGGGTTTAGGATTTACTTTGAAATGTTGTTTTTCTCAGAAATTGCTTGTAAATTTCACAAATAATTACAACAACAAGAAATGTGAAAATCTTGTAAATCTTTTTGGTTACATATTTTGATAGTCCACTTCAGACATTTAACTAACTATGAGTAACTTTGCAACTACATGTCAGCTAACTCTCATTCATTTGCAAATACATGTTAATTAAGCAATTAATTTACAAATTCATGCCAACAAACTCATTAATTTGCAACTACGTCAACTAACTCATTAATTTTCAACTACGTCAACTAACTCATTAATATGCAACAACATCAACTATGATGAATAATTTCCAACTACGTCAACTAAGATTTCAACTAACTCTCATTAGAGTATTAGTACACTGTAAAAAAAGGCTTTTTGCTGTACAATCGACTGTTTGAATGTTTAAGTTATTTTAAATTAAATTACGTTAAACCGAGTTTAAAAAAATAGTTACATCTTGTATAACTAATAAAACAAGTTTAACATTTCTGACCTTATTTAGATGAGTTAAGACAATGTAAAAACATATGTTGTCATAACTTATTGAACATATAATATTTTACAGTGTAGACTGTTAGGTTTGGTTTAGGGTTAGTTGAATAATTTGACACTTGCAAAGTTACTTATAGCCAGAAGAATATTTAAAGTGGACTATCGAAATAAAGGCTTACCTTTTTATTTATTTACAACATCGAAAAAAAAAATTATTTCAGTGTGCTTATATACTGTATACTACTTATTACTTAAAGAATTAAATTAAAGTAATAGCTTATTACTTAAATAATACACTATTTTACAGCACTGACTCGAATGCAACTGAGTGAGAAAATGTTGTTTTTAAGTCTACTGCATGTTTTGATGATATATGTTCTCTTTATTTGTATTTATTTCCCCAAATTGACACTTTTCACACGTTGCTGTTCCACTGTGTCACTACGGTTCCCCATTGTCCATAGCTGAGTGCGGCTCAACCGTTTCCAAGAACGCCGGTGTCCTGTTGTCCCCAAACTACCCCCAGAATTACGAGAACAACCACGAGTGCATCTACAACATTCAGGTGCAGGCAGGAAAAGGAATCAACATATCAGCGAACAGCTTTCATCTGGCTCAAGGTGACGTTCTCAAGGTAAATACTGATTCAGAGCTAACACACATGCTCAAAAGCAATCAATAGGTGCTATTTTATCCAGTATTTGGCTATTGCAATGTATATTAATGCTTAAAGGAACACTCCACTGTTTTTAGAAATAGGGCTTACACTGCAAAAAATGCTTTTCTTACTTAGTATTTTTGTCTTGTTTCTAGTCTAAATATCAAAAAATTCTTACATTAAGAAACATTTACTAGACAAGTACAAATTTTTGTCTTGTTTTGGGGAAAAATAACTCAAAATTCCATCAAAACTTCCGTCTTGTGCAATCAAACCGCTGCAAATGATCCAGAACGCTGCAGCACGTCTTGTATTCAATGAGCCCAAAAGGGCTCATGTCACACCTCTATTCATCTCTCTGCATTGGCTACCACTCGCTGCCCGGATCAAATTCAAAGCCCTGACTCTTGCTTATGGATCTTCCACAAGCGCAGCACCCGCATACTTCGACTCACTCCTACGAGTCTACACCCCCACCAGAAGCCTTCGCTCAGCTAATGAGAGGAGGCTTGTGGTACCATCACAGAGAGGCATGAAATCCCTCTCTAGGACTTTTTCTTTCATTGTTCCTGGTTGGTGGAACGATCTTCCGTCATCCATACGCACAACAGAATCACTTCATTCAAAAGACAGGTAAAAACTCATCTCTTCCATGAGCACTTCATCTTACATTAAAAAAAAAAAAATCTTTCCCCCTCTATTTCTCCTTTCTTCTTTCCTTTTCTGGTCTTTGCTACTCTGAGCAGTGTACAAATCTTGGTATTTAGGGCACTTTTTGTGTTTCGTTGCCTCTTCTTGACGGATCGCTTCCTGTTCTCCTGAGTTGTAAGTCGCTTTGGATAAAAGCGTCTGCTAAATGCATAAATGTAAATGTAAATGTAAAATGAAGAGAGTTTTTGCTTAAAATAAGATAAATAATCTGCCAATGGGGTGAGAAACATAATCTTGTTTTCTGTTTGAATTAAGATTATTTTTCTTACCCCATTGGCAGATTATTTATCTTATTTTAAGCAAAAACTCTCTTCATTTTGAGTTATTTTCCCCCAAAACAAGACAAGTACTTTTGCTCGTCTAGTAAATACTTCTTGTTTTAAGAATTTTTAGATGTTTAGACTCGAAACAAGACAAAAATACTACGTAAGAAAATCATTTTTTGCAATGTATTCAACTTCTTTCCTACATTCACACCGCAAGTCTTAATGCTCAATTCTGATTTTTTGCTCAGATCTGATTTGTTGTTTGGCTGTTCACATTACCTTTTAAAATGTGGCCTAAATCTGATTCCAATGTGAACTGTTTTAGGTTTCAAACTAACCCACATGTGCAAAAGAACAATATCAAAGACATCAGACGCAGCACGCTGCTGCACTAAAGTTCGGGAGGTTATGGAGGAAGTCAGCATTTTCGCTTTTATTTAAAAATGTTTGTGTAATGGAAGCCATAACATTAATGAGCAGGTGCTGAAGAGGAGAAGAACCAAAAGAAAGAGAGCAAAATTGGTTATTTTGGCCTTTTATCACCTTCCTTTGGCACTAAAGCCACGTTTTTCTGTGTCCCCGTTCTTCCATTTCGTGTGCTATTTTTTTTTTTTTTAAACAGAGCGGTTACGGTAGGATCCTTTTAGTTTAGCTTGAATTGAAGTATCTCCCCATATACTAATTAGGTCTAACATCTCACTCTCCCTCCATTGACTCACTCCATCGCTGTTCTCCATATCTAGTCAAGTTTTTAATGTTCCTGTCTATGTCTGTTGTGTCTAGGCCTAACTCACCGGCGCATACTTGTAACAAATGTCGACATAGATTGACGCAAAAGTTGCATCAAATCTGCCTTGGTTGTTCACACTACGGCCACATTAAAAAAAAAATATGATCTGGGTCTGATTCAGGAGCACATATGTATGTGGTCTAAATCTGATTTGAAAAAATCTGGGCTAGATTTGAGTGTTCACACTACCTCTGAATAAATATGACCTGGTCATTTGACCCAAAAAAAATCAGATTTGGGCCACTTTTGCCTGCACTGTGAACATAGATATGTGGTCAAATGCATTTTCGTCTCAGGGCATGCATTGTTTTAGTTTGGCAGTTATATCTCTCCGCCCAAGTAGCAGTGCTTCGCCTGTGCTTTCCCATAAGTCAGTATCTGCCTAGGAAATCACCTAGTCTTAATCTGCATTGCTATTTGTACTCGTTGTGAATATACGCAGGCCACAAGAAGTAATTAGGTGAGTGTTGTTGTTGTTTTTTGGATCACTTTTACCTGGGATGCTATCTGGCAACATAGGCTTCCAGTCATTATGCTAAGCTAAGCTAGCGGCGACCCTGCCAAACTAAAACAATGCATGCACTGAGACAAAAATGCCCACATATCTAAATGTAGGAAAGAAGTTGAATAAGCCCTATTTCTAAAAACGATGGAGTGGTCCTTTAAAGCAATATTTTGTTTTAACATGAAACTCCATAGACTTCTCTGGTCTCTTTCCCCAGTTATATGACGGTCCGGACAACAACGCAGAAGTTCTGGGAGGTTTTTCGGGTTCCTCTATGTTGGGCCAGTCATTGACCAGCACATCGAATCACCTGTGGCTCGAGTTTTATTCGGATCAAGACGAGACGGCTGAGGGATTTAAGCTGGTTTACACTAGTAAGCTTCATCTTATCTTGCTTAAAGTCTATCTTGGTTTTCAACTTGCAATGTCGGAAGTATATATTAATGAACTTCCTCTTTCTCTGTGTCACCTGGACCGAGAAATTCCACCTTATTTGACAGATTATACACATTTTTGTATCCCTGATCGGCAGAGGGTTATTAGCAGAACAGTTATTATACTAGTAGATTCATAACTGATAATCGTAACATACACTTTAAACAGAATTATGGTAAAAACTTGGCAGCAGCTTTCTTGCTTATATGTGACGACGTTTTGGGTGGAACGGTTTCATATTATCTGCTGTCCTAAAAGGCATGTAGGGTTTCGAGCGTGTAGCACTGAAACCCTGTTGTAATTGTTAGAATTTCCAAGGATCTGCAGACCAAACCATAAGTTGTAGAGACTTGAAACTTTGAAGGATGGTAGTACCCATCCCATTTGCAACGTCCCCAAATCTCGCCCCAATCGGCCTGACGGGGGCGCTACAGTGATCGAAAGTACGAAATGGCTCACAACTCCAAAACCGTTTGTCGCAGACTCAGATGTCTTATATCGTTAGAATACAGGTCCTTCTCAAAAAATTAGCATATTGTGATAAAGTTCATTATTTTCCATAATGTAATGATAAAAATTAAACTTTCATATATTTTAGATTCGTTGCACACCAACTGAAATATTTCAGGTCTTTTATTGTTTTAATACTGATGATTTTGGCATACAGCTCATGAAAACCCCAAATTCCTGTCTCTAAAAATTTGCATATTTCATCCGACCAATAAAAGAAAAGTATTTTTAATACAAAAAAAGTCAACCTTCAAATAATTATGTTCAGTTCTGCACTCAATACTTGGTGGGGAATCCTTTAGCAGAAATGGCTGCTTCAGTGCGGCGTGGCATGGAGGCGATCAGCCTGTGGCGCTGCTGAGGTGTTCTGGAGGCCCAGGATGCGCCGATAGCGGCCTTAAGCTCATCCAGAGTGTTGGGTCTCGCGTCTCTCAACTTTCTCTTCACAATATCCCACAGATTCTCTATGGGGTTCAGGTCAGGAGAGTTGAGCACAATAATACCATGGTCAGTAAACCATTTACCAGTGGTTTTGGCACTGTGAGCAGGTGCCAGGTCGTGCTGAAAAACCAAATCTTCATCTCCATAAAGCTTTTCAGCAGATGGAAGCATGAAGTGCTCCAAAATCTCCTGATAGCGAGCGGCATTGACCCTGCCCTTGATAAAACACAGCGGACCAACACCAGCAGCTGACATGGCACCCCAGACCATCACTGACTGTGGGTACTTGACACTGGACTTCAGGCATTTGGGCATTTCCTTCTCCTCAGTCTTCCTCCAGACTCTGGCACCTTTATTTCCCAATGACGTGCAAAATTTGCTTTCATCCGAAAAAAGTCCTTTGGACCACTGAGCAACAGTCCAGTGCTGCTTCTCTGTAGCCCAAAGTGTCTTGACCTGGGGAATGCGGCACCTGTAGCCCATTTCCTGCTCACGCCTGTGCACGGCGGCTCTGGATGTTTCTCCTCCAGACTCAGTCCACTGCTTCCGCAGGTCCCCCAAGGTCTGGAATCGGTCCTTCTCCACAATCTTCCTCAGGGTCCGCTCACCTCTTCTCGTTTTTTGCCACACTTTTTCCTTCCCACAGACTTCCCACTGAGGTGCCTTGATACAGCACTCTGGGAACAGCCTATTCGTTCAGAAATGTCTTTCTGTGTCTTCCCCTCTCGCTTGAGGGTGTCAATGATGGCCTTCTGGACCGCAGTCAGGTCGGCAGTCTTACCCATGATTGCGGTTTTGAGTAATGAACCAGGCTGGGAGTTTTTAAAAGCCTCAGGAATCTTTTGCAGGTGTTTAGAGTTCATTAGTTGATTCAGATGATTAGGTTAATAGCTCGTTTGGAGAACCTTTTCATGAGATGCTAATTTTTTGAGACAGGAATTTTGGGTTTTCATGAGCTGTATGCCAAAATCATCAGTATTAAAACAATAAAAGACCTGAAATATTTCAGTTGGTGTGCAATGAATCTAAAATATATGAAAGTTTCATTTTTATCATTACATTATGGAAAATGAAAACTGGTATGCAGTGTCTTTGTCCAAGATGGCGCGGTTGTCTACGAGGACGTTTGCATGTTTCCAAAAACACAAAGTGACGTTTCAGTTCGATCAGCATGATCAAAATGAAACTCGCTAGGCCTGTTTGAATCACGGCCCTAGATGCCTGTGAGAAATTTCAAAAACTTTGGCTACTGGGGTACGCTTCCATAAAGGATTGTATATCACACGATATTTTGCTCATGCCCACAATATTCATACCATGTGGTAGAACTCCTCATTCTGAGCAACATTGCCTGCGAGACCACTGCTGTGAATTGAACCTTTTGTTAAATATTAGAGATTATTTCATAAACCTATGTTTTGCCCTAACCTCGATAACGGTTAACACTGCTATTTATTCGTTATTGTCCACATTATATTTAATCTATAACAGCAAAAGAGATACGTTTGGTCATTTAAATGCATCATTATGGAGAGTCTCTGAATGAAAGACCTACAACCGTTGCATTTCTCTCCGATACAGTACGACATAAATTCAAAGGTGTCATGAACTGGCTTTTTTTTCTTTTTTTATATTGTTGTCTGAGGTCAACTAATGACGTTTGTGTGGTTTTTACATTCAAAAACATCATAACTAATAAGTAGTAGGCTATTTTCTCCACTGGTTTTGAGGCTCTCTCCTGAACGCTGGGTTTTGATGGGCGTGTCACTGAAGACTTGGAAGTAAACGCCCACGGCTAGGATTGGAGAAGATTTGCATATTTAATGAGCTTTAGCTCCGCCTTCAGTTCACATGAGAGAGGGATTGTTTTGAAAGCGGCAACCAGAAAGATTCTCTAACAGAGCTTGCAAAACGTATGAATTATTCAGGTCAATCATATATGTGAGAAAAAGTGTTAGGGTACCTTTTTGATTTATTTGTTTATTTCTATTTACCTTTTTTTAGATTTTGAATGATAATAAAGATATTGTTTGATAAGTGAGATCTCTGACTGTAGTGCTTGAAAACCAAAAAATCTGTACGAACTCTGTCTCTGCGTATATACCATAGACTGTAAAGAAATATGGATGTAGTGTCTGTGACGTCACCCATAGGATTCTGAAGAGCAGTTTTGAAGCATAAAGTCACCCGTTGCCACCCCATATAACTAACAGAGCTGGACGGTAACTCAGCACATTTACTCGAGTCCTGTACTTAAGTTCACTTTTTGAGTATCCTTTACTTGAGTCTTATTTTTTTCTGTAAACTTCTGACTTTAACTTCACTACATTTGAAAGACAAATATCGTCCTTTTGACTCCACTACATTTCTATCAAGGTCCTCGAAGTGGAAAGTCGTTTCTGTCGCAGCTCTGAAAGTCAGTGGATGATTTTTTTCTTCTTTAAAAGGTGTTTGGGTTTTTGCAGAAAGCCTTTCAGGAATCACTCTTGTAGAGTCTCGTGAAGTTCAATGATTTCACAGCATTTATTAAACACTGATTTATAGTTTAGAGCAAAATGGAAGAAGACGGATGTCCAAATGCTCATTTAGTGGAGTATTCACATAAACAAAGTTGATTCTGTCTTCAGTGAAGGTGAACAGTGTGAGAATATCAGATGTGTATCAGTGTATTGGATCCGTGCATTCGGCCTTAAAGTGACAGCAGCTTTGTAACTTTTCTACAAGTATTTAAATGAGTTTAAGTTAGTCGTCTGCTAGTGTGTCAGATGGAGCGTCACTGACTGGCTTAAACCATGATGGCATAATGTGCATTTATACAACTATAATACAATAATGCGGGGACATAAAGAAGGAAATTTACTTTTGATACTTAAGTACTTTTGAAAACAAATACTTCTGTACTTTTACTTAAGTAAAAAACAGTTTTTACAACTTTCACTTGTAACGGAGTAATGTTTGACCAGCAGTACTGTTACTTTTACTCCAGTAATGAAGTTGTTTACTTTGTCCACCTCTGATAACTAACAATGGGCAAAGAGGCGGGATGTGGGCGGAGCTTAGGTGACGTGATGACTCACAGACAGCAGACAAACTGAAATCCACCTGTCACTCAAAGTGGCCACGCCCTTAATTATGCAGAACTTTAAGGCTTTATATAATGTCAACGGATGAGTTAATAAAAATTCACCCCCTCACAGTCGCCATGAAGGGCAAAATCAGCCGTATAGACCAAAACCACAATTTGTCCCAGACTGTAAACATGTTTTATTCTGCTGTAAATTTGGGCATTTTAACATGAGCTCAATGAGATTCTGCTCCTTCTGGAGCGTGTCCCTAATGGCCAGTTGATGAATTGCAGTTTAATTCACCATATTGGCTTCAAGAAAAACTGAGGGAGGTTCCCGCTTGGTATTTATGGATCTTTGCCTTTAGCCGCTGCCTATAACCCACTAGATCCTTCACTGGAAGGAACAATACAAGGCAACACCATTATTACTAAACGTTTGCTAAGTAGTATTTCCTACTAAAGCAAGGTATTTTACTCAAGTCTATCCAATAGGAGCAGAGTGGGCGTGGCCTTGGGGAGAAGCATTCCCAGTGCATTATGGGTGTTGAAGTTTTCCTGCCTATTTGACTAAAGCGAAGACAACAGCATTATTTCTCAGTTTCTCTAGGTTGCACCAATTTCAAATATGTTTTCGCCTTTCTACCGTTTAGACAGACACGTTTTATTAAAAGCCCTTTTTGCAGTGGTGAAGTACATCTTTAATTCCACACCACTTGCAGAAACTCACACACACTTGAGGTTGCAAGAAATGTATTGACATTTTAAGTCTGTCACGACCAGTCTTGGATTACATGATTTGACAAGCTGCCTCCCCAGTGTAGCTTTTGTTTTTTTACCCAAAAGTGGAAATAGGCAGCCCGCATTGATGAAGCACATACTGCAGACGTCGGAGTTCATTTGGGACATTCACGTACAAGTTAAAATTCATGTGAACTTCTCAGAATCTCCTGAAACTAGAAGAGCTAACAAAGGCAAGGAACATCAACAGTGTTCACTAATACTTCATATTTGATGAGATTTGATGATAATTAAATTCATCCCTACCAAGACTGTACTTTTATCAGTCCCATTTGGATTTCATAAAGCTGCTGTCACAAAAGTCTTCCTCACAATGGGCCTGCGGTGTGTCTGAAAATGTCCCAGTATTTTTGTAAAGATTTCTGTGTCTGTACAAGTTTGGTGTTGGAAGAATTTTCACGCCTCTTCTGCTCACTGGGCCGCATTAACTAAATCAAACATAATGTGAAATATTATTGCAATGCAAATGCATGCATATGAAAATAGTCAAAATAATGAGCAAAAATGATGAGTAAATAAAATACGTATTGCTCGTTTGTTGGCCAATATCTGTGTTAAGAACTGAAACGTAATGATAATCTGACCTTCTCCGAGACACGAGCGACTGACATACAAACTGAGCGCTAAAGAAAAACAAACCATGACAAATTCATTTTAATTTATTCATTTATTTTAATTTATTTTAATTCATTTTTTATTTAATTTATTTAGCCACAAGCAGCATACAAATCATTTAAAATATGAAATATTATAGAACAATGTATTATTTAAAATAGTTCACCCAAAAAGTCACTCTCCCATAATTAGTCTTTGTCATGTTATGTTATGTCATGTTGTTGTCACATTGTTCTGTTGACGTCATTTTATTTCGTTATATGTCGTATTATGTCATGCTGTTATGTTGTGTTGCGTTAAATCGTGTCATGTTATGTTGTCATGCTGTGTTATGTTGTCGTGTTGCATCGTGTTATGTTGTGTTGTCGTGTTTTGTTGTGTTGCGTTAAATCATGTTATGTCATCATGTTGTGTCGTGTTATGCTATATGTCGTGTTATGTCATGTCATGTTGTGTCGTGTTATGCTATATGTTGTGTTATGTCATGTCATGTTGTGTCGTGTTATGCTATATGTCGTGTTGTCATGTCATGTTGTGTCGTGTCGTGTTATGCTATATGTCGTGTTGTCATGTCATGTTGTGTCGTGTTATGCTATATGTCGTGTTGTCATGTCATGTTGTGTCGTGTCGTGTTATGCTATATGTCGTGTTGTCATGTCATGTTGTGTCGTGTTATGCTATATGTCGTGTTATGTCATGTCATGTTGTGTCGTGTTATGCTATATGTCGTGTTATGTCATGTCATGTTGTGTCGTGTTATGCTATATGTCGTGTTATGTCATGTCATGTTGTGTCGTGTTATGCTATATGTCGTGTTATGTCATGTCATGTGTCGTGTTATGCCATATGTCGAGTTATGTCATGTCATGTTGTGTCGTGTTATGCTATATTTCGTGTTGTCATGTCATGTTGTGTCGTGTCGTGTTATGCTATATGTCGTGTTGTCATGTCATGTTGTGTCGTGTTATGCTATATGTCGTGTTGTCATGTCATGTTGTGTCGTGTCGTGTTATGCTATATGTCGTGTTGTCATGTCATGTTGTGTCGTGTTATGCTATATGTCGTGTTATGTCATGTTGTGTCGTGTTATGCTATATGTCGTGTTATGTCATGTCATGTTGTGTCGTGTTATGCTATATGTCGTGTTATGTCATGTCATGTTGTGTCGTGTTATGCTATATGTCGTGTTATGTCATGTCATGTGTCGTGTTATGCCATATGTCGAGTTATGTCATGTCATGTTGTGTCGTGTTATGCTATATGTCGTGTTGTCATGTCATGTTGTGTCGTGTTATGCTATATGTCGTGTTATGTCATGTCATGTTGTGTCGTGTTATGCTATATGTCGTGTTATGTCATGTCATGTTGTGTCGTGTTATGCTATATGTCGTGTTATGTCATGTCATGTTGTGTCGTGTTATGCTATATGTCGAGTTATGTCATGTCATGTCTAATTGTCTCATGTTATGTTAAAACAAACAATGACTGATGCCATTTTTATGTATATTGTATATGACCATTTTTTGGTCACAAATATAAAAGGAATTTAAATAATTGCGTGCATCTAAATAACCCAGTTGTCACTGGCACAGAATATATATTTTAATAAATAATGCAAAATATAGTTGTATGGGCAGGTTGTTACATGTATGCCTGTCCTGCCTGTGTTATTTAGCTTGTGTTTCTCCCCAGTTCAGTTAATGAGTCGTGTCTATCACCTGTGTCCTGTTTATTACCTCGTCTAGCTCTGTGTATTTAGTTCTCAGTTTCCCCTCAGTGTTGGTCCGTCGTCGTTCTTGTATAGTGGTGTGTCTGGATGTTCCTGCGATGTTCCTATGAAAAGTTTCCTGTTTCAAGTTCTCCTTTGTGAGTTTGACCTACACATCTGAATTGTAACACAGGTGTTGTATAAGTTAATTTTGGACGCTGTGTGTACACCTGATTACGGGTACGAATGAAATCTCCTGTGCCGTCTCAATCTTTCTGTAGACTCTCCATAGACGTAATGGTTTTCATACCGTACAAACCGTATTTTCTTTCCCCTTACACAGCCCCTAAACCTACCCAACACACACACACACACACACACACACACACACACACACACACACACACACACACACACACACACACACACACACACACTGCCCCTAAACCTACCCATCACAGGTGGGGCCGTACCCACCATTGAGGTCCCCGAGGTCCGGACCTCGGTAATTCTCCGAGGTGTACATAATAGAAGTTGCAAACAGGTGTTCTCGCCTCGCCCGGCGTGTTTTCAATTGTTTCCAATGGATGCGCCGCACTTTTCAAAAGCGCCAACAGCTGGCAGGTTTTGTCCATTTTTACGCGTTGAGCGCCCACAGTTTAACTTTGGGTGAACATCAATGTCCAATCACAGTGGAGGAGAGGCGGGACAAATGCCACAACCACCAACCGGCACTTCGAACAACGACTGATGTTTGACATCACAACACCGCGAGAGCGCTTAATAATCAGGGATGCAAACTAATAACGTTTTCTTTACCTGGTTTTCTTGGAAGCCTTCAGTAAATTTACATTTACAACTGTGTTTTTACCGATACAGACCAAAATGAAAAGACTGCTTCAAACAAAGCTTAGCTTTGAAAAGAGAAAAGATACAGGGCAAGAGAAGGAGACTGGGGAAAAAGAAAGAGAGAAGATGATGGCGATGAGACAGAAAGAGCAGGTAGCCCACTGTGCTCAGAGTAGAAAAAGCATATTCTGCTTATTAAGCAAAAAACCAAAAAGGAGGGAAATGTTTTTTTTTTTTCAAACCCTCCAAAATTCATAATTGGACCTCGGTATTTAGAAAATCCTAGATACGACCCTGTCCCTGATCACAGGAAACATTCTGCATTTTTTATTTTTCAAAAAAACTCATACTGTGTGATTTATAAGCCTTTTGAAAAGTGGGGACCGCTAGACTAGTCCCCATCTCAGGTTTTACTATCCTTATGGGGACATTTGGTCCCCACAATGTGATATAAACAAGGGCATACACACACACACACACACACACCGTTTATTGCTTTTATAATGAAACCTGTAGAATTCGTGGCATCTTATGCATGGATTATTCATGCCATGTGGACTCTTAATTTTCTTTGTTTGAAATTATAGAACTTTGTTTTGTCATGAGAGGTTTCCTAATGTGTCCACCACAGGTCCCAGTGCTGCGTTATTTGATGTGTTAATCATGAAGCGTGCGGAGGAGAGCGTGATTGTGAATGAGGTTAACTTCAGCTCTGTGACAGTAGAGGATGTCTTACTGAAGTCCAGAGCTGGACTCACACACTGCAGGACACGGACAGCTTTTACTCGCTCGCTGTCTGTCAGCCAATGAGAACCTGCTCCACTACATCCTGCGCATTTAGACTGAGGAGAAGGAAAATGAAGAGGAGACTAATCTTCTAGATCTATTAAAGAGATCTGTTCTGTTCTCTGTTCATTCTCTTCAATTAATCTCTTCTCTTCTCTTCTCTTCTCTTCTCTTCTCTTCTCTTCTCTTCTCTTCTCTTCTCTTCTCTTCTCTTCTCTTCTCTTCTCTTCTCTTCTCTTCTCTTCTCTTCTCTTCTCTTCTCTTCTCTTCTCTTCTCTTCTCTTCTCTTCTCTTCTCTCCTCTCCTCTCCTCTCCTCTCCTCTCCTCTCCTCTCCTCTCCTCTCCTCTCCTCGTCTCGTCTCGTCTCGTCTCGTCTCGTCTCGTCTCGTCTCGTCTCGTCTCGTCTCGTCTCGTCTCGTCTCGTCTCGTCTCGTCTCGTCTCGTCTCGTCTCGTCTCGTCTCGTCTCTTCTCTTCTCTTCTCTTCTCTTCTCTTCTCTTCTCTTCTGCTGTCCTATTATGTTATATATTATTATATTACATCAATTATATTATATTATTCGGTAACACTTTATTTTAAGGTTCAGTTATTAACTATTAACTAGTTGCTGATTATCATGCATATTACTATGATATTGTCTGTTTATTAGCACTTCTAAAGCTCATATTAATGCCTTATTCTGCATGAGCTTATTCTACATCCCTTAATCCGACCCAATACCTAAACTTAAACGCTACAAAAACTACCTTACTAACTATTAATAAGCAGTAAATTAGGAGTTTATTGAGGGAAAAGTCGGAGTTAATATTGAATATGTGTTCCCTATACTAAAGTGTCACCTATTATTCAGTAACAAGCAGTATTATATGTATTTATTTTATTAATTAGTTAGTTAGTTAGTGGTTATTTAATTTAATTTATTTTTCTTTATTATTTATTTTATTTATATAATATAATATTTAATGATTTAATTTATTTTATCTAGTAACAAGTTGCATCAAAATAATTTCAAATATTAATAGAAACAATGCATTTTTTAAATGAATAATTTCCCCCCAAAAAATAGTGCTCCCAAAATTTAGTCTCATGCCATTTCAGTAAGTAGATCTTTTTTATGTATTTCCAGTATTTTACTCATTGCATATTATGAAATATAAATGACATATTACATACTGTGTGTCATATTTTGAAGCTGCTTGTTACTGGAAATGGGTGCCACCCCATCTCTATAGCCCCGCCCTAAACTCACGCCATTGGCTGAACCAGTGCTGTTTGTGTGTGTCATAAATCTGCAGCTAGGGCTGGTAATGTTTAAGTGGGCAGAACAAAGTGCAGAGTGTACGCCAGCAGTCAAAATACTGTATCAATGACATGATATTTTCCTGATTAATTCTCTTAGTGCTGCCTGATTTGATTTGAGTGTTCACACCAGAGTAGAGTTTACAGCTGAGTAAATCTGCTATTATCCATAAACTCTCTAGAACATCCTCTGCATTTTCATCTCCTGGAGTCTGTAAAGTCTTAATTAGCAGGCACAGTGTTGCTCATGTTATTGTCTGACAGTATTATAAGGCTGTATGTTCACATAAATGTGAATATTAATATGGCTGTGGGTTTATTTCTTTGTTTTATGTTGTGAAGTGAAATGTTGTTCCGCTGGGACGGTAACTGCTAGTGGGCTCAGATTGTGTTTCTTTCACCCACACCTATTTCAATGAATTAATTAGCTGTATCATTCTCTCGTTAAGATCTGATTAGGATTAAATGGTTGGAATGATATTATTTGTGCTCCTGTTCACTGTAATTGCATATGACATCGGAAATACACAAGAAATTATGTTTGCTTGTAAAATGTAATTGTACAGATCAGAAACGAGAGAACGCTTTGTTTGGAGGCTCGGTTGATTGTCAGAGATGTACTCTGTTGAAATGATTGATGTGATTATGAAGTTAGTTACATAGTTTGGATCTGCAGTATCTGTATGTCCTTTTTGATCAATACACTGTATTTCTAAATGTTTTGTGACGCCTGCCTTTACACACACATGAGCTTCCCATTGTTAATCCTGTGGGTTTAATATGGAGTCGGCCCACCCTCTCTAACAGCTCCAGCTCTTCTGGGAAGGCTTTCCTCAAGGTTTAGGAGTGTGTTTATGGGGATTTTTGCCCATTCTTCTAGAAGCTCATTTGTGAGGTCAGGCACTGATGTTGGACGAGAAGGCCTGGCTCTCAGTCTCCGCTCTAATTCATCCCAAAGCTGTTCTATCGGGTTGAGCTCAGGACTCTGTGCAGGCCAGTCCAGTTCCTCCACACCAAACTCCTCATCCATGTCTTTATGGAGCGACGCTTTGTGCACTGGAGCGCAGTCATGCTGGGACAGGAAGGGGCCGTCCACAAACTGATCCCACAAAAAGTCAGGAGCATGAAATTGTATTCAGGAGCAAAGCCTGAAAAACAACATGAGCGTGGAATATTTAGTAGTGAGGAAATGTCAGGAATGGACTTATTGCACAGGTGGCAACCTATCACGGCCCCACGCTTGAGTTCACTGAGCTCCTGAGAGCGACCCATTCTTTCACTAATGTGTGTAGAAGCGTCTGCAGGCCTAGAGCTGGAGTTATACACGGACTGAACACCTGAACTCAGGGATTTGGAGGGACGGCCCAATACTTTTGGCAATATAGTGTAGCTTGTGCTGTTTCAGCTGTGCTGATGTTTTGTCTGAAGGAAAGTGAATGCCTTCATCCATGTTCCAACATCTAGTAGAAAACCATTCCAGAAAAGGGCAAACATTTAGACCGTAGCAGGAGGGAGGACAAACTTCTGAAATGAAATGCTCAGCGAGCATGTTTTGGAGGGTGTGAACATGCTTTAGCTTTATTTTAATATCCAACAGCTTGCAGTTTCACTCATCGCTGCGTGTCTCTTACACATCGGTTGACTGTTTCTTCAACTGTGAGCCTTTTTGGTCCTGTTAATGTTTTAAAACACACACTTCACACTTTAACTTATTTAGGTTTGTTTTTCCCCCAGACTAGCAACACTCCCATCACATATGTTTTAAGGCCCGTTCACTGACTAAATTAGTCTCCACACTAGTCTCGGCCGATATCATTGTTTAATCTAAACGTATAGCAGTTTATGGTAAAATAATAAAAACTAAAAGCAGGTTGGATTCTGATTGGCTGTCAATGTTTTTATCGTTCATCAGCTGGTAAAAAAGTTCTGAAAATGATTCCATGATGAGAGGAAGAGTTGTGTGTCAGCATAGCAGTGATAGGAAAAAACAATGACAGATCCTTGCGATGACGTAGATGGAGAAAAGAAGCGGTCCCAACACTGAGCCCTGAGGTACGCCAGTAGCTAGATGATAGCAGTTACAGAATAAACATGTTTCTGAATGACAGATCCCAGTGATGAGCTGTAGATGGAGAAGAGAAGCGGTCCCAGCACTGAGGCCTGAGGACCCCCAGTGGCTAGATGTGACTTAGGAACCTAAAACTAATTTTAACAAATAAAACCTTATTGTAAAGTGTTAACATTATATCTTAACCCTCTATGGTGTATGATGTTGCCTCCAGGCAACATAGTCGTGATTAATTGAGAAATCATCTTTCCCTTCAGCTTTTGATATATAAAAGGTCATGATAGTATAAGATTATCCTGTAAGTTTCAGAGCTGAAAATGTCCTTTTTAGTCAAAGAAAAGCTTTTATAGACACCAGGCTCAGAAAACGATCGTGTGCTTCATCCTTACGTCATCGCGCGACGAGAAACACGCCTCTACAGTTTGTGTAATTCAGTAGCCCCGCCCACAGGCTCATCTAATCCAGTAGCCCCGCCCACTGGCTCATCTAATCCAGTAGCCCTGCCCACCGGCTCACCTAATTCAGTAGCCCCGCCCACCGGCTCATCTAATTCAGTAGCCCCGCCCACCGGCTCATCTAATCCAGTTGCCCCGCCCACCGGCTCATCTAATCCAGTAGCCCCACTCACCGGCTCATCTAATCCAGTTGCCCCGCCCACCGGCTCATCTAATCCAGTAGCCCCGCCCACCGGCTCATCTAATCCAGTAGCCCCGCCCACCGGCTCATCTAATCCAGTAGCCCCGCCCACCGGCTCATCTAATCCAGTTGCCCCGCCCACCGGCTCATCTAATCCAGTAGCCCCGCCCACCGGCTCATCTAATCCAGTAGCCCCGCCCACCGGCTCATCTAATCCAGTAGCCCCGCTCACCGGCTCATCTAATCCAGTAGCCCCGCCCACCGGCTCATCTAATCCAGTAGCAAGATAGCAAGATATTGTGGAAGAACACAGTCGCTGCATAAGTTTCCTTTGGATCATAATATTAGGAATGTGTGATACTTTCACGAAGTTCCAGCTCACGTGGGGAAGAACGTTTGTGTGTTCGCTTCATTTCACCGCTGAACCGTTTGTAAACCAGTCTCAGGTGCTGGATTTGCAGACACGGTGTTGTGCTTCTATATTGGATCTGACAGGAATGGTGCAGCAAACTTATGTGAGTAAAACGGCTTTTTTATATTAGTATATAATAAGTAATAAAAGTAAGTAGAAGTAATAATAGTCCGGGGCAGTGTGTTTGGGCTGTGTACCAAAACGTACACCCGTCGGCAGAATTTTTTCTGGTTTTGTGTGTGTGTGTGTGTGTGTGTGTGTGTGTGTGTGTGTGTGTGTGTGTGTGTGTGTGTGTGTGTGTGTGTGTGTGAGCCTGTTTATGTCAGGACTCGGGTTTGATCATTGCTTTTCCTGCTCTCTCAGTTGTTTCCCTGTATTTTTCCATTGCACCACAGCTGTGCTGTATTCTTAATCAGCACTACTGCACACCACTCTCTCACCTGTCCCTCATTTGAGTTTCCCGCTCTTGATTTTGGAGGCAGCTGTGCTGCATTATAATCAGGGCTCTTGCACACTTCTCACCTGTTTCTCCTTTCGTTTAATTTCTCACACTATTTAGCTTCCACTCTTATCTGCCTTCTCTGCCAGAGTGTTTTGACTGCTTTTTTGTCATGCTCCAGCCTCTTAGATGTCAAATCTATTTTCTGTCCTGTCAAGTTTTGATGCTGTTTTGTTTTTCCCTAGTCTGGTCCAGCCCTGCAGCTCGGTGTTGCCATCTCCATTTTGGGGATTGGCTTTTTGTTATTGAGTCTGTGCCAGTTCTTGGACTTTTCCCTGCCCTGCACCTTGCTGTGTCATTTTGTTGGTCCTGAACCTACCTGTCCCTCGATCACTCTCCTGGCTTGCCCTCTTGCATTACTGCCTCACTGGACTGTCTACCTGTTGCTGACTTCTGCCTGTTCTTGGATTGTGTCTACAGCTATTTCCCCTGACGTGGCAGCTCGGCTGCCCAGTTAAATATTGTTTTCTTTTACTTTGCTTTTTGTCCTAATAAATATTTTGAACTGATCTGCTCTTGGGTTCTGTTCTTCCATCCAGCCCTCACATCACACTCTGGCCAAGATGGACCCAGCGGATCAGTCACCTATGCGTGCAGCAGTGGAAGCGCAAGGTGCTATGCTTGGACGTCACCAGGAGGAGCTCACAGCAGCACATCATGCTGTTGACACTTTGATGCGCCAGGTCACTGAGCTTACAGAGACAATCTCACGGATGCAAAGGGACCGTGACCTTGAGCCGCCTGCCACTGAATGTGTTCCTACCATCCACGAGCCACGGATTAACAACCCACCTGTTTATTCTGGTGAGCCTACTATGTGCCGACCCTTCATCATCCAGTGCGAGGTGGTTTTTTCTTTGCAACCCACCACATATGCCTTGGATTCTTCTAAGGTAGCTTTTGTTATCTCCCTCTTGACCGGACGGGCTCGGGAATGGGCCACGGCTGTCTGGTCTGAGAAGGCTGATTGCTGCAAGGAATTTTCATTGTTTAAGACGGAAATGATGAAGGTGTTTGATCGGTCAGCTCTTGGGAAAGAAGCATCTCGGCTCTTGGCAGCCCTTCAACAAGGAAGGCGTTCAGTGGCGGATTTTGCAATAGAATTCCGTACTCTCGCTGCATCGAGTGGGTGGAATGATGAAGCCCTGGCGGCTAGATTCGCAGAAGGACTTGCAGAGGATATACGGGACGAGGTCTATGCACGTGAACTGCCTGAGGGTCTAGACAGGCTAGTGGAATTGGCCATTCGGTTGGACAATCGGCGGGATCTCCGTCGTAGAGTTCGCACCTTCGTGCCCACATCGTTCCAGGACACCCCTCCGGCCGGGATGTCTCCCGACGCTCTGGTTCATCTACCTTCTCCTGAACCTATGCAGCTGGGAAGGTATCATCTATCTGCCACAGAGAAACAACAACGCTTCACCAAGGGACTGTGTCTGTATTGTGGGAAGCCAGGGCACTTTGCAGCCCTCTGTCCAGCAAAAGCCAATGCTCGTCAGTAGTTAAGGGGATACTGGCGAGCGCTACCTCTACTACCCCATCTGCAGGTTCCCGTTCCATGCTACCTATCTCTGTAGTGGTCCAAGGTACTAATGTTCATCTATCTGCTCTCTTAGACTCAGGGGCTGAGGGAAATTTCATGGATTCCACCTGGGCTTCTAGGAGAGGTATTTCTTTTCAGGCTCTTGTTCCCCCTCTCACAGCTCATGCTCTCGATGGCAGAGAACTCTCCACTATTTCTCATACCACTGTTCCGTTAGTCATTGTTGCTTCTGGTAACCACAGAGAGGAATTAGTTTTTTTTATTTGTCATTCACCCCTTGCTCCTATTGTCTTAGGACACCCTTGGCTTACCACACACAACCCGCATATTAATTGGTCAGAAAATTCAATTTTATCTTGGAGTTCTTATTGCCATGCCCATTGTCTGGTGTCTGCCTTGTCTCCTGTCTCTTCTCTTCCTGTGTTACAGGAGGAGCCTGTGGATCTGTCTCGAGTTCCTGAGGTCTATCGTGATTTGCGGGCGGTCTTCAGTCGGTCCCGGGCCACATCCCTTCCTCCACACCGTCCTTATGATTGTGCCATCAATCTCCTCCCGGGCACTTCTCCGCCCAAAGGACGGTTGTTCTCCCTGTCCGCTCCTGAACGGGCGGCCATGGAGAGTTACCTGTCTGAGTCTCTGGCAGCCGGTGTCATTCGTCCCTCTTCCTCACCGGCAGGGGCGGGGTTCTTCTTCGTAAAGAAGAAAGATGGCTCTTTGCGTCCTTGCATAGACTATCGGGGGCTGAATGACATAACTATTAAGAACAGGTATCCTCTACCTTTGATGTCTTCAGCCTTCGAGGTTTTGCAGGGAGCAAGGTACTTTACGAAGTTGGACCTCCGCAACGCCTACCATTTGGTTCGGATTAGGAAGGGGGATGAATGGAAGACGGCATTTAATACCCCCACAGGGCATTTTGAATATAGGGTCCTCCCCTTCGGACTTACTAATGCCCCCGCTGTCTTCCAGGCTCTCATTAATGACGTGCTGAGAGACATGATCAACCAATTCGTCTTTGTGTATCTGGATGACATTTTGATATTTTCTCGTTCTCTCCAGGTACACATTCAGCACGTCAGGCGAGTGCTGCAGCGGCTGTTAGAGAACCAACTCTATGCTAAGGCGGAGAAGTGCTCATTTCATAACCAGTCAGTTCCGTTCTTGGGTCATATCATCTCGGTGGAGGGGATCCGCATGGACCCTGCGAAGGTGAGAGCTGTCTCAGATTGGCCGACACCTGATAGCCGAAAGACGTTGCAATGTTTTATTGGTTTTGCCAATTTCTATCGGAGGTTTATTCGTAATTTCGGTCAGGTGGCGGCCCCTCTGACTGCATTGACCTCCACGAAAAGAACTTTTTGCTGGTCTCCAGAAGCTCAGGCTGCTTTTAATGAACTGAAGAGACGTTTTTCTTCAGCACCTATTCTAATTACTCCTGATCCTTCTCAACAGTTTCTTGTGGAGGTCGATGCATCAGAAATAGGTGTGGGAGCAGTTCTCTCCCAACGATCCCCTCATGATCACAAGATACACCCTTGTGCATACTTTTCTCACCGGTTGTCACCCACAGAGCGGAACTACGACATCGGTAACCGTGAGTTGTTGGCCGTGCGCCTGGCACTGGGGGAGTGGCGGCACTGGTTGGAGGGGTCAATGGAGCCATTCCTGGTCTGGACCGATCACCGGAACCTGGAGTACATTAGAACAGCTAAACGGCTGAACTCCAGGCAGGCCCGCTGGGCACTTTTTTTTGGTCGCTTTAATTTCTGCCTGTCTTACCGGCCGGGTTCCAAAAATGGTAAGCCTGATGCGCTTTCACGTCAGTTCTCTGCCCCAGAGGACGTGGTGCCGCCTGATACTATTCTCCCTCCTGGTTGTGTGGTGGGGTCTGTCACCTGGGGCATCGAGGAGCGCGTCAGGCGGGCCCAGTTGGGGATAGAGGTTCCAGGGGGGTGTCCAGGGGGCAAATTGTTTGTTCCGGAATCGGTCCGGCCAGAGGTTCTGGAGTGGGGCCACTCATCCAGGTTAGTGTGTCATCCAGGGGTGAGAAGAACGCTGGCTGCTATTCGGCAGCGTTTTTGGTGGCGGGGCATGGGAGGGGACGTCCATCGGTTTGTGGTTTCTTGCTCTGTTTGTGCGCAAAACAAATCTGGTAATGCTATGCCCGTTGGTCTGCTCCAACCCCTTCCTATTCCTTCCCGTCCTTGGTCCCATATTGCACTGGACTTTGTGTCAGGGTTACCAGAGTCCAGTGGCAATACTGTGGTTCTCACAGTCGTGGACCGTTTTTCTAAGGCGGTTCATTTCATTCCCCTTCCCAAACTCCCCTCTGCTAAAGAGACTGCTCAGGTGATCGTGGACCATGTCTTTCGGATTCATGGTCTTCCGGAGGATGTGGTCTCCGACAGGGGTCCCCAGTTTGTCTCTCACTTTTGGAGGGAGTTCTGTCGGCAGATTGGTGCTACTGCTAGTCTGTCGTCAGGATTCCATCCACAGACCAACGGTCAGACGGAGCGAGCAAACCAGGATCTTGGGCGGATTCTCCGGTGTCTTGCTTCTCACAGTCCTTCATCCTGGAGCCAGCAACTCACTTGGGCTGAATACGCCCATAATACCTTGCCGGTGTCGTCTACTGGATTGTCTCCTTTCTATTGCTGTCTTGGGTATCAACCCCCTCTGTTTCCCTCACAGGGTCCCGAAGCTGCGGTTCCCTCAGTTCAGGCATTCATTGATCGGTGCCGGCGGACCTGGAGGCGGGCCAGGGAGGCACTGCTGCGAACGAGGGAACGCACCAAGAGATTGGCGGATCGTCGTCGGGCTGAAGCACCTAAATACATCTGTGGGCAAAGGGTGTGGCTTTCCACTAGGGACCTGCCTCTTAAGGTGCCATCTAGGAAGTTGGCACCGCGGTTCATTGGGCCATACCCTATTGTCAAGGTGATCAGTCCGGTGGCGGTACGGCTTCGGCTCCCGCACCCTATTCATCGTGTTCACCCTGTCTTCCATGTCTCTTGCATCAAACCCTTTATTCGTTCCTCTGTTTCCCGTCCCTCTACTTCTGTTTCTGCTACTTCCCCCCCTCCTCCCCTGATGGTTGAGGACACTCCTGCCTTCACTGTCAGGAAGATCCTTGATAGCCGAAGGCGGGGAAGGGGATTCCAGTATCTGGTTGATTGGGAGGGGTACGGTCCGGAGGAGAGATGTTGGGTCCCGACTCGGGACATCCTAGACCGCTCGCTGATCGACGATTTCCACCGATCTGCTCCTCAACCCAGGACGCCTGGAGGCGTTCCTGGGGAGAGGGGTACTGTCAGGACTCGGGTTTGATCATTGCTTTTCCTGCTCTCTCAGTTGTTTCCCTGTATTTTTCCATTGCACCACAGCTGTGCTGTATTCTTAATCAGCACTACTGCACACCACTCTCTCACCTGTCCCTCATTTGAGTTTCCCGCTCTTGATTTTGGAGGCAGCTGTGCTGCATTATAATCAGGGCTCTTGCACACTTCTCACCTGTTTCTCCTTTCGTTTAATTTCTCACACTATTTAGCTTCCACTCTTATCTGCCTTCTCTGCCAGAGTGTTTTGACTGCTTTTTTGTCATGCTCCAGCCTCTTAGATGTCAAATCTATTTTCTGTCCTGTCAAGTTTTGATGCTGTTTTGTTTTTCCCTAGTCTGGTCCAGCCCTGCAGCTCGGTGTTGCCATCTCCATTTTGGGGATTGGCTTTTTGTTATTGAGTCTGTGCCAGTTCTTGGACTTTTCCCTGCCCTGCACCTTGCTGTGTCATTTTGTTGGTCCTGAACCTACCTGTCCCTCGATCACTCTCCTGGCTTGCCCTCTTGCATTACTGCCTCACTGGACTGTCTACCTGTTGCTGACTTCTGCCTGTTCTTGGATTGTGTCTACAGCTATTTCCCCTGACGTGGCAGCTCGGCTGCCCAGTTAAATATTGTTTTCTTTTACTTTGCTTTTTGTCCTAATAAATATTTTGAACTGATCTGCTCTTGGGTTCTGTTCTTCCATCCAGCCCTCACAGTTTATGTGGTTTATGAGGACACAAATTTGTATAACTACATGGGTATTACACTGGTATTACACTATAAATGTGGTTTATGAGGACATATCAAATGTCCTCATAATTCAAATGGCCTTAAAAACATACTAAATGATGATTTTTTGAGAAAGTAAAAATGCAGAATGTTTCCTGTGATGGGGTAGGTTTAGGGGCTGTGTGTGTGTGTGTGTGTGTGTGTGTGTGTGTGTGTGTGTGTGTGTGTGTGTGTGTGTGTGTGTGTGTGTGTGTGTGTGTGTGTGTGTGTGTGTGTGTGTGTGTGTGTGTGTGTGTGTGTGTGT
Source organism: Pseudorasbora parva (assembly GCF_024679245.1). Taxonomy (NCBI): domain Eukaryota; kingdom Metazoa; phylum Chordata; class Actinopteri; order Cypriniformes; family Gobionidae; genus Pseudorasbora; species Pseudorasbora parva. Next base: position 2,081,457 of record NC_090178.1, read on the forward strand.
GATGGGTAGGTTTAGGGGCAGTGTAAGGGGATAGAAAAAACGATTTGTACAGTATAAAAACCATTACGCCTATGGAGAGTCCCTGTAAACCACATAGACCAACGTGTGTGTGTGTGTGTGTGTGTGTGTGTGTGTGTGTGTGTGTGTGTGTGTGTGTGTGTGTGTGTGTGTGTGTGTGTGTGTGTGTGTGTGTGTGTGTGTGTGTGTGTGTGTGTGTGTGTGTGTGTGTGTGTGTGTGTGTGTGTGTGTGTGTGTGTGTGCACTGGTATCGGCCGCTCGTGCAGACTATGTAATACAGAAATAATATTCCTATCAATCGCGGGTGGATGAGAAATAAATCATTGTGTTTGTTTGATAAAGACGTTTATGAGCCCTGTGGTCAAGAGAATCATTGCATTTGCCGCTTTCAAAATAATCTCTCCCTCATGTGAACTGACAGTGGCATAGATATGACAGCGGAGCTAAAGCTCATTAAATATGCAAATCAGTCCTAGCTGTGGGCCTTTAATTCCAAGTCTCCAGCGACACGCCCATCAAATGCCCAGCGTTCAGGAGAGAGCCTCAAAACCAAAATAGCCGATTACTTATTAGTTATGATGTTTTTGAATGTAAAAACCACATGAACGTCATTAGTTGACCTCAAACAACAGTATAAAATAAGCCAGTTCATGACACCTTTAATAAAACGAAACACCAATGTGTTGGTCAAACCTATCTCATGGGAGAACAACTCAAATACTAATCAACAAAAGTGCAAAAAAGTCGTCATGTGACCCATGGGGGTCAATTTTGTGTCCTGGTTCAGCACAGGTCACATGGCTCAATATATTGCCCAATGAAAAATGAATTTTTCACAATTTTTTGTCCAATTAATCACCCACAAAAAATTAGGATTCACCTTCAATGGTAAGTAAAGAAGTATTTTCAAGAACTTTACATTATACACTATATTGCCAAAAGTATTGCGCCGTCCCTCCAAATCCCTGAGTTCAGGTGTTCAATCCGTGTATAACTCCAGCTCTCGGCCTGCAGACGCTTCTACACACATTAGTGTAAGAATGGGTCGCTCTCAGGAGCTCAGTGAACTCAAGCGTGGGGCCGTGATAGGTTGACACCTGTGCAATAAGTCCATTCCTGACATTTCCTCACTACTAAATATTCCACGCTCAACTATTAGTGGGATTAGAACAAAGAGGAAGCCATTGGGGACACATTCTAGAGCAGTGACGTGTTCTCTGGAGTGACCAATCATTCTTCTCTGTCTGACAATCCCTTGGACGAGACAACGGGACTTGCCTGACTGCATTGTGCCAAGTGTAAAGTTTGGTGGATGGGGGATTATGGGGTGGGGTTGTTTTTCAGGGGTTGGGCTTGGCCCCTGAGTTGCAGTGAAAGGAACTCTTAATGCTTCACCAAGACATTTTGGACAATTTCATGCTCCTGACTTTTTGTGGGATCAGTTTGTGGACGGCCCCTTCCTGTCCCAGCATGACTGTGCTCCAGTGCACAAAGCGTCGCTCCATAAAGACATGGATGAGGAGTTTGGTGTGGAGGAACTTGACTGGCCAGCACAGAGTCCTGAGCTCAACCCGATAGAACAGCTTTGGGATGAATTAGAGCGGAGACTGAGAGCCAGGCCTTCTCGTCCAACATCAGTGCCTGACCTCACAAATGAGCTTCTAGAAGAATGGGCAAAAATCCCCATAAACACACTCCTAAACCTTGAGGAAAGCCTTCCCAGAAGAGCTGGAGCTGTTAGAGAGGGTGGGCCGACTCCATATTAAACTGGGAAGCTCAGGTGTGTGTTAAGGCAGTCGTCACAAAACTTTTGGCAATGTAGTGTATATCATTAAATGTTCTCTAGGCCAGTTGTCCCCAAACCTGTCCAGCCCTGCACATTTTGTATTTCTTCCTCATCAGACACACCCACTTCAGGTCTTGCCATCTCTACTAATGAGCTGATGAGTTGGATCAGGTGTGTCTGATGAGGGAAACATGCAAAATGTGCAGGGCTGATGGTCCTCCAGGACAGGTTTTGGGACCACTACTCTAGGCAACATTGTACCATAATGGAATCGCATAAGGCCATACCAGACACACTAGGTTGGATATAAAAATATGATATATCCATAAATTAATTATATATATATATATATATATATATATATATATATATATATATATATATATATATATATATATATATATATATATATATATATATTTGTAATGAAAATAGTTTGAATTATCTAAATATCTTTTCATTTTTACATGATTTTGTAATGCACTTATAAGAATATTAATTTACATACTTTATCTGCACAGAATATGATCTGCACATTTTCTATAGCGCTTAAAAGAGGTATAATACACAACTAATGAGGATGAGTTGTCATGTGAAGAGGAAGATGAGGATATAGTGACAGTCCAGCAAAGAGACAGTGAAGATCAAAAACAGAGAGAAAAAGGGTGTCAGAACCGTACCTTTAGAGGTTCAACAATAATCCCTTAAAAGGACATCCTTGTACCTTCTTTACTCCTAAAAGGAGCATTAGAGTACAAATACACACCTTAAGGAACTACTGTGAACCGTTTTGTGGTATAAAGGTACAAGGATGTCTTTTTAAGGGACTGCTGTTGAACCCCTAAAGGTACGGTTCTCACACCCTTTTTCTCTGTGTGATGGAGATGAGGATGGATATGATAACTTTATATGATGTTTGGTAATACTTGTGTGCCACGATGGTACAATGTTGCCTGAGAGCAAAAATGTTACTTTTTTTTATTAAATTAGAATTTTTTTATACAATAAAAACTGGATTAAGTCTCTGGTTAAAGAATGTTTTAGATGTTTTCAATATATATATATATATATACATTGTTATAGTGTCTAATTTTAAGCAGGAAAAACAACACAAATATATAAAGCTCTGGGAAAAAAATTAGAGACCACTTAACATTGATTTTTCAGAGCTGTATATATTTTTTCCTATTTGATATTATCACTATCATTCTTGGTGTGACCGTGCCTTGTTTTGTAAAATAATTCTATATTTTTGATGGGAACTTACATATTTTAAGATTAAAGTCTGGGTCTCAAAAAGGCACTTTAAAAATTTTTCTAACATGACCTTCATTTAACAAAAAGCTATAAATCTTTAAAAAGTCAGATCGCCCTCAGAGCTCTTAAAGAAACACCCACTGATGTTCCTCTTTCTCGTGCTTCTCCTCTCCAGGTTTTGAACTTTCTCATTGTGATGAACCCGGCGTGCCTCAATTTGGATCCAAAGTCAGCGACCAAGGCCACTTTGCTGGCAGCGTGGTCTCGTATCGCTGCGATCCGGGCTACAGTCTCCATGGCAGCAGTGTATTGAGATGTATGACAGGCGAGAGGCGAACCTGGGACCATTCGCTGCCCTCCTGTATAGGTAACCCACTGCAACCCTTCACAAGCAATGCATTTCATCTCTCATTCTATTATTATACTAGCCTGCCGTGGTCAAACTCAGCTCTAGTCAGAATATGAGTCTGATGCTCATTGGGCTGTGATTATGGGGCGTGTTTCAACCCAACCAGGAAAGACCTCAATTGGACAGACCAACAACCAATCAGAGCAGCGGAGCGACGCATTACGTTAGTTGTCAAATGTCAACAGAGCTCAACTGCACTGTGTTGCCAAGTCTGCATTTTCCCCCGCTGGTTGTTTTCCATGTCCGTGGGTTGAAGCGACTATTATGTGATATATAGACCCATGAGTGCGAATTTTACCAAATGCTATTTTTTTTTCTGGAGACCGCCCTGATGATCTCATTGGTCAGTTTCTGTTGATCATCTGTTGATCATCTGTTGATCATCTGTCCGTCATCGGCTAAAGCCCGCCCTGATGATCTCATTGGTCAGTTTCTGTTGATCATCTGTCCATCATCGGCTAAAGCCCGCCCTGATGATCTCATTGGTCAGTTTCTGTTGATCATCTGTCCATCATCGTCTAAAGCCCGCCCTGATGATCTCATTGGTCAGTTTCTGTTGATCATCTGTCCATCATCGGCTAAAGCCCGCCCTGATGATCTCATTGGTCAGTTTCTGTTGATCATCTGTCCATCATCGTCTAAAGCCCGGCCTGATGATCTCATTGGTCAGTTTCTGTTGATCATCTGTCCATCATCGTCTAAAGCCCGCCCTGATGATCTCATTGGTCAGTTTCTGTTGATCATCTGTCCATCATCGTCTAAAGCCCGCCCTGATGATCTCATTGGTCAGTTTCTGTTGATCATCTGTCCATCATCGGCTAAAGCCCGCCCTGATGATCTCATTGGTCAGTTACTGTCGATCATCTGTCCATCATCGGCTAAAGCCCGCCCTGATGATCTCATTGGTCAGTTTCTGTTGATCATCTGTCCGTCATCGGCTAAAGCCCGCCCTGATGATCTCATTGGTCAGTTTCTGTTGATCATCTGTCCGTCATCGGCTAAAGCCCGCCCTGATGATCTCATTGGTCAGTTTCTGTTGATCATCTGTCCGTCATCGGCTAAAGCCCGCCCTGATGATCTCATTGGTCAGTTTCTGTTGATCATCTGTCCGTCATCGGCTAAAGCCCGCCCTGATGATCTCATTGGTCAGTTTCTGTTGATCATCTGTCCGTCATCGGCTAAAGCCCGCCCTGATGATCTCATTGGTCAGTTTCTGTTGATCATCTGTCCGTCATCGGCTAAAGCCCGCCCTGATGATCTCATTGGTCAGTTTCTGTTGATCATCTGTCCGTCATCGGCTAAAGCCCGCCCTGATGATCTCATTGGTCAGTTTCTGTATTATAATCACTCCTCTATGGATCGAGTCCAGTCCGAACTGCCCGAGCTCAGATGCTGTGGGCGGGGCTGAGTTCGGCTGCCACCCAGACTGTTAGTATGCCGTGAACTGTATGCACTGTATTCTGTATTCAGTAAGCTAGTATTTTCTTATAAATGCAGCCATGTGCATCCTTAATCCTGATTTATCCTGACATGGATTCCACTTAATTGGACTTGCAGCTGTGTGTGTGTGTGTGTGTGTGTGTGTGTGTGTGTGTGTGTGTGTGTGTGTGTGTGTGTGTGTCTCTACAAGCACCTTGCCTGTTTTTGTTGTGAATAATTGATCTACGGCAGTGTTTCTGTCACGCGTCTCAGTGTTCGATGTGTTTACAGGCTGATTTCAGTCCTCCAGCGTCTTACACGCCTCGCCCAATTAAACGTTGGTCCCGATGCATGGTGAGGGTTTGTGTAATTGTAGTGTTTGTTCACCTTTATCATGTAAACACTGTAAAGACTGAAGCTGAAGTGTGTCATTTTTCTGATGGGAGCGCTTTCTTTTATCCCAGTATAATGTACAGAGACAGCTGGAAGTAAAGCGTGCTTGTGCTTTACAATAAGGGCCGATTTATTCGCATTTTGCGAGTTAACAAGTTTGTTTTTGCAGCATTTATTAAACTAGGTTAATGTTCATTTAAAAATATACTTTGCATGTGTCAATACCTTGTTATAGATATTAATATTATTGTAGTATGTAAAAAATTATTAACAAAAACACACACACAATCACATAAAATCGTGCACACACACGCACGCACGCATGCCTGCGCGCACACACACACACACACACACACACACACACACACACACACACACACACACACTCAATCACACACACATTAATTATCATATTATTTATTATAAATAAATAATTATAAATATAATATATATATATATATATATGTTTTAATAGTTATTATTTCATTATGAATATATAATATTTAATACATATTTAATAAAAAATATACAATCATATATGTATATTTAATTCAATATATTAATTTAATTCAATAAATTATTTCATTTCATTTAATTCATTTTATTTCATGTAATTTTATCATTTATTTAATTTTATTTTTATTATTTCATTTAGTTCATTTCATGTATACATTTATTTATTTTACTTAATTTTATTTTATTATTTATATTATAATTATATTATTATATTTATTAAATTAAATTGTATTATTTAAATGTATAATTTTATTGATTATATTTCATTTAATATTTTAATTTAATACTGTTTTTTATTACTAATTTTATTATTTTATTTAGTTTGTTTCATTTATTTATGTATTTAATTTATTTTCATTAATTGTTATATATAGTAATTTCAGAGCGGTAGCAAGTAATTAAATAAATAAATGTGAAGAGAAACATTTTTAATTAGGAAAAAACATGAATTATGCACCAGAAAATAAATGTTTTGATTTGACTGTGAACATATGCAAATCATCTTTGTGTATTGCTGTTTATTTGGTCAGTTGAGAACTACAAAACATTTAGCTTAGCAATTAATGCTAGCGTTGATGTTTACTGTATGTGTGTGTGTGTGTGTGTGTGTGTGTGTGTGTGTGTGTGTGTGTGTGTGTGTGTGTGTGTGTGTGTGTGTGTGTGTGTGTGTGTGTGTGTGTGTGTGTTTTCATTTGCATTGTAAATCAGAGATTGGTCCATTGCTCAAATCCTGAGTTTAATGTGCTGAAAAGAGCTTGTGCTGTTAATGACTAGATAATATTTTGTTCACGAATAGCCTTGAGATTCATACAGTGCAAACAGGAAATACTCATGGGGAAAATGTTTTTGGAGCACATACTCATTTGTAGAGTGAATATTCATCATTACCATGCTGAAAAGACCAGCATATGTTGAGTTTTGGATGCTGGTTTGATGCTTTCCAGAGCGGGATGTTGTCCAGGATTGCTTTGCCCAGCAGCTGCTTAATTATAGACAACTGAGATGCTCAAACTTCTTAACCTGCAAATCACATTTAATTACGAGACTGACAGCATCTACATGCTCTTCCCCTCGTTTAGCTGGAGACATTGGCCCGTTAAAGCATATTGTGAAGTGTACGGTGTTTTGCACACTTTTATACTCATTTAGCGTGTTTGACATTATATAATTCTTGTATAAATTCTTAATTATCCAACATGCTGTTTTTATGACCCCAAATAAATTGAGAGCACATGGAATATTTATAATGCAAAATCCATGACCATTTGAGCTGCGAAAAGGTCAGACCAGTTATAACATCTAATTTCTTTAAAAGTATGTTGAAAAATATGCTTTTTGTCAACAACCCATCTTTACATCAATATATGAACATACAACCATATTGATCAGATCAGCATTGCACATTTAAAATATGATGATCTTGGAATTTAAACAATCAAAATTAGTTTTTTGCAATTAATTACCCAGCATAAAACCAAGTCTTGGTTTTGTTTTTGGGCTCTGCTAGTATGTTTTTATGCTTGAATAATTGATTATTCCTCATATTCTCCATTGTTGCGGCTCCTCTCTTCCCAGTCTGTCAGTAACTCTGTTTAGTTCCTGTCTCTATGAAGCCCCTCCTCCTGAAAGCACACTGTGCTCTGATTGGTCGGCTGGAACGGTGTGTTGTTATAGAGTGCCGAAGTCATGACGTCACTTTGTAGGCCAACCCGGAAGTTAGCGGCGCATGGGTCCCCTCGATCAAAAGCCGATGCATTTTCCCCGTAGACTTTTGGACAATCGCAAAAAATAAGATCTGTGTTCAACAAAGAGTTATGACCCTTACACGTTTTGTCTATCAAGATAATCTTTACAAGTGAATCCAAACTCTATACCGTTTGAAGCCTAAATAAAGCCGTCAGATATAAAATGCTAACGGTAGGCTATAAACGGACTACAGTCGCGGATCTACGTCATCATCAAGCGTCCTCAAACTTTATTTAAAAACACGTTCGCTCATTATGATCTGAGCTGTGTATGAACACTTATCCACTTTTTCATGAGAAATATTGCCCATTAAGCACTAACTAAGTATAGCTGTATCAATTTACAATCGTATGTCCTTTTCCTTAGACCAGAGATGCCCAAACTAGGGCCCGCGGGCCAAAGTTGGCCCGTGGTAACCTTTGATTTGGCCCACCGAGGTCCGAGAGAGAGAGCCTACATTTTGAAATGATAAACGCTCAAACATTATAATAAGCATGCATGTTTATTTTCCGTCAGTGAAACAACTCACTGCAGCCTGTAAAACAATTAAACAATTATCAGTAAATAATGGTAACCCAAAGAGTATAAGAAAATTAATTATTAGTTAAAAAAAGATTTGTAGATAGATTCCTAGCCTTTTCCCCCTTAAAGATGCGTCCTATGCCGGTCTGCGCTTTGAGATGAATGTGGGACATGAGCTGGATAGACACCTTTTCTAATATCTTTGTCTTCATGATGTTGCAAAGCAACACTTGTTGTAAAAGGGCTGGAGAGTGAATTTTATCTTCCACAGGGCCAAGACATTTAGGCTATGTTTGATTATGCACCGCTAGAAAAAGCGAAAGTAAAACCGCTGGGTGCACGTGAACTGCGCTATTCAAATAAACTTGACGCGCCTCAAGTCTAATAACAAGCACAAACATAAAATGTAATAAAATAAAATTTGTCAAAAGGTATTCGTCCTACAGTCTTTACCATAGATGTGAATGGGTATAATATACTTAATTATACGCAAACGAAAGGAAGAAGCATTAAAGGGGTACTTCAGCGCTGGGAAGATGAATCTGTATTTAAACTGGGTCATCAATGCAGTAGAAATGTGAAATTATTTTTGAATTTGGTGCCTTCTAGACTGAGAAAAGACAGAAAATGTATTTTTGTCCCATGGGGATGAAAGACTACAATTCCCAGAATGCTTCACTGCCCTGTGAGGCCATTCCCAACACCACCAACTTCATTACTGTGACTGAGTTAGAGAAGACACTTCTGAACGTGTCTGTTCAATATAATGAGTGAGTCACCGCGCGAGTGTCACAGCCCTGAGCACTAACTGCACGAGTGATGAGAGCTGAGGTAATTGCGACTACATTCGCGGCATACATTCACACAGGAGTTCAGTCTGGCACGCGTTTCAGTTCATGCCTTTGCAAGCTTAACTTTCATAGAAATGAATTTGAGAAGTTAAAAGACTTACATTGCTCACCATAGCTCCGTTTAAATGATCCTGTCTGCAAGCTGAGCTCTCCCTGCCAGCTGAGTGTTATCTCCCATCCCCCATGCGCAGATTCAAAACATGCGGAAATGGCTCCCTCTGCTGGCTGTAGTCTTTAGCCTCTGGGCAAACATTCCTCCTATGATGCAAAAATTGTCATTTTGCATCATAGGAGGAATTTTTCCAGAAATAAAATGCATAAATCTCTCGTCTCAGGGAGATATGAGGGGGGAAAGCACAATAATTTGAATATTCTCCAGGGTTTCTACTGATACAAAGCCATATGCTAACCGCTGAAGTAACCCTTTAATATTTTCCTGTGAAAATGAGTGCGACGCGAGTGAAGATTTGAGAAAAGAAACCAGATGTCCATCAAATCGGGTGACCAGAACGCAAAACAGAATTAAAAAGCTGGCAGATCTTAAATTGGGCTCAGCCCACCTCTCTCATCCAGGGCTGCAATGTTACATCTGCAAATTTATTTCCTTTTTAAACAAAGTTTTGTGCTTTTACTCCTGTGGTAATATTCACGTAAAACAGCATTCACATACCAAACACTGGGTTAATGACGAAGATAGAGCTTTAAGTAGAAAATAGTTTTTATGTAAAGAGATAAATTAAAATAAAAAGTGCACAACTCTTCTTAAGTGGAAGGAAGCTACCTTTTTTCCCCATCACGTGGAAACTTGTGCGGGTGAGTCCTTATTTGGGTTAATAAAATAATGAAATTATAGTTTTTAAGTAGAAAATAGTATTTATGTAAAGAGATATAATTTACTATACTCTGTATTTTATCTTTTTATAAAAATAAAAATAAACGACGATATCATCGTCCATTGCGATGTTTTACTGTAAACATTGTCAACTGCCAATTTAGGGGATATATCGCCCAACCCTATTTGCAAACAGTCTGTTCCTTTTTTAAAAGAGTAAAATATCCGTCAACATTATGAATCTGGATCATTGTGTATTTGACATTGAACCGTATTTTACATTGAACACTTGGGGATTGTTGCCCATTTAATTGGTCATTAAAATGCAACACTTTACAAATAAAACTGCATTAGTTAATCAGATTACATTTGTTTTATATTTATTGTAAACATTATGAAATGAATAAACCCATAGCAACTTTAATGTAGGCCTAATACAGTTTGATTTATGATTTTTTTTTAAATGACTTTCGGCCCACGTCTCTCAATCAAGTTTGATTTTTGGCCCTTCATAGGAAAAAGTTTGGGCACCCCTGCCTTAGACGATTGATCATAATCGAGGAGAGAACCGCTATAAATCTGGACATGTAGAACAGCGCAGCTTTCATTCGACGACTTGTGCTTCCATCTCGGGACAAAACAAAACACTACAGTCTCTCCACAGAAATGAAGAACTGGTGATCGGTAACCTTAATATCACAGATTTCTGTGTGGAAAATATTTGGAAACACTACTATTTGAAAGGACTAAATATATAACTTTGTATATTAACTGAAAGGTAAACTTCTAAGAACGTGAAGCTGAAACGCGGGCTAGTTTTGTATTTTTTAATAAACATTTACTTACAGAATTCAAAAGTGAATGAAACGCGGGCCGGTGAGATTTCCCGTTTGTCACGATGACGTCTAAAGTCCCGGCCAAAGGATGTAGTCCCTTTTAGCAACTTGTTAGCAACCGCTGTTTTTAAGACACAATAAAGTAAAAAATAAAAAATCACAAGCAGGTTAGAACTAGTGTGTTTTATGTCATAGATCAAAACATGAAAATATTTAGAGGCTTTGTTAACTACAGACCTTATTTCAGGCGATTTAGCAAAAACCCGTAGACTTTAGAGCGAGGGATCCGGAAGTGCTGAAATGCTAACTCACTTCCGCGTTTTGGCCTACAAAGTGACGTCATGACTTCGGCACACTATTGGACAAGCGCTTGTGTTTGCTCCGCCCCTTACCATGTTTCAACACACTACTAACTAACTCAACCAGGCTCGCCACTTTTATTCTGCGTATGAATTATTATAATGAGGAATATTGTGACGTGTTTTTTCCCAGAAGAAAACTCAAAACTACAATGGAGGCGTTTCAGGCGTTCCAAATCACATCATTGGACGAATACACAATCAAAATTAGTTTTTTGCAATTAATAAACCAGCATAAACTTGCCTGGAATACATGCCTTTTTTTAATAGGAGGAATTGTCTTCCAGTTAGTCACTTACAAGGTTCTAGTTTACTTAAAGAGGGCCTATTATGCCATTTTACAAAGTTTTGGTTTAGATTTTTGGGCTCTGCTAGAATGTTTTCATGCTTGCATGTTCAAATAACACATTATTTCCTCATATTCTCCATTGTTGCGGCTCCTCTCTTCCCAGTCTGTCAGTAACTCTGTTTAGTTCCTGTCTCTATGAAGCCCCTCCTTCTGAAAGCACACTGTGCTCTGATTGGTCGACTGGAGTTGTGTGTTGTGATTGGTGTGGGAAATGCCCCGCCCCTCAGCATAACTGCCAGTTTCAACACACTACTAACTAACTCAACCAGGCCCCGCCCCTTTATTCTGCATATTAATAATTATAATGAGGAATATTATGATGTGTTTGTTCCCGGAAGAAAACTCAAAACTACAATGGCGGCGTTTCAGGAGTTCAGAAACACTGACTCTGATATAGAGAAGAACTCCCGCTGGAGGGACTTTGGGGGAAAAAATCATGCTCAAACAGCAACATTACACACTAAAGGAAGATGAATATAGCACTACTACACTTCTGCCACAGAAGACAGCTGCTTATGAAGTCAGCAAGGTAGATCACAATGTTTTCAGAACAGAATCTGAGTTTAAAAACTATACAGAAGCTTCACATAAGTTGATCAGTCTCGTAGCGTCATCAATATTTATGGTCGACCAGTGTATTCTTGCCTTTTGTATGATGAAACTGATGAACAATAGAGCAGTCAGAATGAAGTATCCGTGTTCTCTGTAGACAGTCTCCCGATGAGCAGATGCTTGAAGCTTGCCTCGGGGATCTACTTGCTCTTATGACAGCGCCTTGGGAGTTTCGACATCAAAATGGTGCACATGGAGGCTGTGCTAAATATTTCATACAAAAGCGAGCTGATAAATGCCTCTCTTTATACAGCTATTTTCCTTCTTCAGCAGATCACATGCAATTATTAAATACAACATCAAATATTAATACATTTTTCTTCCTTAATGAAGCAAGTTGACCGTCCAGATCACTTTCTGCCACCCAAGTAAAAAAAAAACAACAACAAAAAAGTCCACTATTATATTTGGGTAAGTTTTGAAAAACATTCAATCAAACACAATGATTGATTAGTGATGTTTGCTATCACTGTTGCTCATATTGGTTTAGGAAAACTAATTCCAAAAGAACTGTAAGATTAATGACCTGTTTTTGTTCAGGTTTTCACCACTTAAAATCGATTATTGGTTTATTGGTTATTGATTTATTGGTTATTTTATCCATTATTGGTTGGATAAATAGATATCCAAAATCACATCATTGGTTGGACAAATACATAGTCCCGCCCCAAAATCACATCATTGGTTGGACAAATACATAGTCCCGCCCCAAAATCACATCATTGGTTGGACAAATACATAGTCCCGCCCCAGAATCACATCATTGGTTGGACAAATACATAGTCCCGCCCCAGAATCACATCATTGGTTGGACAAATACATAGTCCCGCCCCAAAATCACATCATTGGTTGGACAAATACATAGTCCCGCCCCAGAATCACATCATTGGTTGGACAAATACATAGTCCCGCCCCAAAATCACATCATTGGTTGGACAAATACATAGTCCCGCCCCAGAATCACATCATTGGTTGGACAAATACATAGTCCCGCCCCAGAATCACATCATTGGTTGGACAAATACATAGTCCCGCCCCAGAATCACATCATTGGTTGGACAAATACATAGTCCCGCCCCAGAATCACATCATTGGTTGGACAAATACATAGTCCCGCCCCAGAATCACATCATTGGTTGGACAAATACATAGTCCCACCATAAACTGCAAAAAATGCTCTTCTTATTTAGTTTTTCTTGTTTCTAGTCTAAATACACCCTTTTACAGCCCACGTGATCAAAGAGTTGCGCGCGCATTTTGGCAACGGAAGTGGTGTTGTTCCCTAGTGGTTCTAACGTGTGAGCAACTCCGAAAGTTTATCAAAACGGTTTCCCAGCATCAAAATGTCTGGCTGTTGCGTTTTCGGGTTGCACTAATCGCTATTCCACCAATGGGCTTAAGTTTTATAGGATTCCGACAGGATCACGGCCGTTTCAGAAGAACCGGCGGTACGCAGGCGATTAAACGCATTGATTGGAACGAGGACATAAAAATGCTCGCATAAAAATTTTTCCTTTGTAAAATATTTACTGCACTTGAAACTTAATGCTTTATAATAAACCTCCCAACATTGGCTGCCACTGGTGTGTATAATGTACCCCCCACCACCAGATTATCTTATCAATAATCACAGTACTTATCAATTTCATTTGTAATGATTTTATTAATAGTTTAATGGCAAAATAACCATCTGAGAAATGTATGCAAGCAACATAGTTGCTATTAAAGTACTATAGCATTACAAAATTAAACTTTAAACAGAAGTGTGTCGACACATACGAATTAATAACAGCATAAAATGTAGAAAAGGATAAATGTAGAAAATTGTATTGGACATTCTGTCCATGCCCAAAGACAGCGTATTCATAAGCATCCAGTGATTTATATGCTTGTCTCGGGTGGACACGCTCGGTGGGGAAAAGTACAAAAAGGAAGTGCGTTTTGCTAAAAACAAGCAAAATGATCTGCCAATGGGGTGAGAAAAATAACCTTACTTCTGATTGAAATCTTGTTTCTTGTTTCCGTCCCAATCAGAAATAAGATTATTTTTCTCACCCCATTGGCAAATCATTTTTCTTTTTTTAAATGCAAAAACTCACTTCATTTCGATATCTTTCCCCAGAAAACAAGCAAAAATATCTTATGTCATTTATTATATCTAGTAAATACATCTTGATTTAAGATTTGTTAGATATTTAGACTGGAAACAAGGAAAAAAGTACTAAATAAGAAGAGCCTTTTTTTGCAGTTAATAACATCATTGGTTGGACAAATACATAGTCCCGCCATAAAATCGCATCATTGTTAGATTCAGACAGTGTTGCTGAACACTCAGGATGCTCAAACAAACGGAGCAGTTTTGACACTGCCACAGAAGTACTGTGTTCACAAGGCTGTCTCTGGATATTAAACTCAAACAAAAACTTTAAAAATGACACACTCCAGCTCTAAAGTCGTCATTGAAAAGATACCAGACATAATAGTCTCCAGGGGCCGGCTTTCTTTTTCCAGAAGGTTTTCTTGTCCGTCTCTGCATTTGTTAACATTGTAAGGACAGGGAACGAGTCATAAGGAACATGTTCACTTATCAGATCAGTGTTTGCTCCGACCGCCCCGTAATGCGCTACAGAAACAAGAGCTTTAATGAGGGATGTAGTGCAGATACTGAGGCTGCAGTAATGAATATGATAATACTTCCTTTACTTTTGTGATATATGCAGTGGTCCTCTCCTTTTCATGCAAGACCGAGCTCATAAATAACATGGACAGAGTTTTAACATTAATTAATGACATGCACAAGGAACATAGTTAAAAGCGCTGTCTCGTGCATGCATAATTACAGCCCACGATGGGATGTTGAGGGGGTGGCGTGGTTGTGTCAGATCCAGCAGCGGAGTCTCCACAGAGCTCATCATTAATGGCAGAAGGAATACATCTCCGCCGTTGTGGGTGGGAGTTCACAGCACAATAACTTCTTGTTTTGATCTATTGTAGCGGAGTGTGGGGGAAGTTTTAAAGGTGAGTCATCCGGACGGATACTGTCTCCCGGATACCCGTTTCCGTATGACAACAACCTCCGCTGCACATGGACCATCGAGGTGGACCCCGGCAACACTGTCAGGTGACTGCTTATTAATAAAACGGAAGCTAAAATAAGAACAAATATTAGCAATAGCTCACATAACTACAATTAAATATAAAGAACAAGAACATCTTATGGATAAAGGATAGATTAATCCTTATTAAAGTCACAAAAGTTATTCAGCGAGGGATTTTGTTGTTTGAATAACATTAAAGGATCATTTCACACTCAAAATGATGTCAAAATGTGCATCTTGACAAGTAAAACACAGTCAGTTTTGTCTTAAGTGAACGTACACAGAAATCAGTCGAACAGTATATTTGATCAGTGCATTTGCTCTTAAAGTGACAGCAGCCTAATAAACCTGCTGCCGTCTGTGCCATTACATGATTAGTTCACTTCAAAATGAACATTTCCTGAGTTTTCTCACTCGCATCTCATCCAAGATGTCCATGTCTTTCTTTCTTCAGTTGAAAAGAAATGACGTTTTTTGAGGAAAACATTCCAGGAACATTTTTCTCCACATAATGGACTTCAATGGGAACCACCCAAATCACTGCAGTTTCAGAGGAAGAGCTTCAGAGACTCTGATGATCCCAGAGGAATAGAGTCTGATCCAGACAAAACATCAGACATTTTAATAATAATAATAATAATTCATTACATTTATATAGCGCTTTTCTAGACACCCAAAGCGCTTTACATATAGAAGGGGGGAATCTCCTCAACCACCACCAATGTGCAGCATCCACCTGGATGATGCGACGGCAGCCATATTGCGCCAGAACGCTCACCACACACCAGCCGATTGGTGGAGAGGAGACAGAGTGATTAGGCCAATCAGGATATGGGGATTTTTAGGAGGCCATGATGGACAGGGGCCAATGGGCAAATTTGGCCAGGATGCCGGGGTTACGCCCCTACTCTTTATCGAAGGACATCCTGGGATTTTTAACGACCACAGAGAGTCGGGACCTCGGTTTAACGTCTCATCCGAAGGACGGCACTCATTGTCAGTATAGTGTCCCCATCACTATACTGGGGCATTAGGACCCACAAAGACCACAGGGTGAGCGCCCCCTGCTGGCCTCACTAACGCCTCTACCAGCAGCTACCTGGTTTTCCCAGTTGGTCTCCCATCCAGGTACTGACCAGGCTCAGCCCTGCTTAGCTTCAGTGGGAAACCAGTCTTGGGCTACAGGGTGATATGGCTGCTGGCATATTTTCATCGGACTTAGGTGGAAGTACTGCCCCGTGTTTAAAAAGCGCTCGTGCGAAGACTAATACAAAAACAACAATGTCGGTTGGAGATGAAGGTTGTCGTTTTTTTTTGTTTTTTTTTTTGCTACAGGGCGTTTGTTTTAGTCCTCCTACATTCGCTTGGGGCGGTACTTCTGCCCACGTATAATGTGACCTTTCCGACGGATTATGTCATTCGTGGCACAGAGCAGTGCAAGATGAGCAATTTAGGTTAAAAAGTATATCATTTTTATTTTTATTTTTTTTAATGTCTGATGGCTTGTCTGGATCGGACTCTATTCCTCTGGGATCATCAGAGTCTCTGAAGCTCTTCCTCAGTGATTTGGACCTTCAGCCGTTTGGTTCCCATTGAGTGGAGAAAAATCCTGGAATGTTTTCCTCAAAAAACGTCATTTATTTTCGACTGAAGAAAGAAAAACATGGACATCTTGGATGAGATGGGAGTGAGAAAACTATCAGGACATGTTCATTTTGAAGTGAACTAATCCTTTAATGGCACAGACGGCAGCAGGTTTATTAGGCTGCTGTCACTTTAAGAGCAAATGCACTGATCAAATATACTGTTCGACTGTCTGATTTCTGTGTACGTTCACGTAAGACAAAACTGAATGTGTTTTACTCACCAAGATGCATATTTTGACATCATTTTGTGTGTTTTTGTCCATTCAAGCGCAAGAATACACAGAAGAGAATTCAGCATTCACACGCTGTATGAGAGGTGGCTTTCTGTGCGCGTGAACACACTACTGCGCACACAGGAAGTGGAATAATTTATTAAAAACTATACTATTTCAGAATTGGAATCGATTTTCCATTGCCAGCTCTATTATTAAGTCACTGGAAGGTCATATTTTAGCCTCAGGCATTGTGTCAGTGTGATATTGAAGCACCGAGAGATAGTGATGGGAAAATAAACAAGCATTTCAAAACTTGGAAATCAATTCCTTCGCAAAATGATTCACTGTTTGTAAGCGTTTGAAACAGCACACTGCAAAAAATGCTTTTCTTACTTAGTATTTTTGTCTTGTTTCTAGTCTAAATATCTAAAAATTCTCACATTAAGAAACATTTACTAGACAAGTTCAAATTATTGTCTTGTTTTGGGTAAAAATAACTCAAAATGAAGAGAGTTTTTGCTTAAAATAAGATAAATAATCTGCCAATGGGGTGAGAAAAATAATCTTGTTTTCTGTTTGAATTAAGATTATTTTTCTCACCCCATTGACAGATTATTTATCTTATTTTAAGCAAAAACTCTCTTCATTTTGAGTTATTTTTCCCAAAACAAGACAATTACTTTTGCTTGTCTAGAATTTTTTTAGATGTTTGGACTAGAAACAAGACAAAAAACTAAGTAAGAAAAGCATTTTTTGCAGTGCACATGCCAGTCAGAACAGTGTAAATGCAGCAAACACAGTTATGATGTGAGAACATTTTATTGATACATTTTTTAAAATGTATTAAATGTGTACAAATGTATAAAATTGAACCGTTATCATGAGATTCATGATATCGCCCCCTATAATGGCGAACCATTTCGAATGATTTGGAAACATTCATGATGTGAACAAACCCTCTTTTATTGCAATCACAGTTTGATATGCGCTCCGAATAACGAGTTTGAAACAAATAATTCACAAAGGATTTGGAGCTTCATGAAATGTTTCGAAAGAGCCCATCACTAACCGGTTAATGATGAATTGCATAGGAGAAAGTCAAGCTTATTAATGTTAAACAGATTGCATTGACCCTGACCTGGAGTGAAGTATATCCTACATAAATGTCATTTTATTTCCTAATGATTGAGGTCTTTGACCTTTGATTATGGCACTGCATTAGTCTTTATTTGATGAGAGATATGCTTGCTGAGTAAATGCATTATAGTCTGCTATAATTATTGATAGCACTTTACAGTAAGGTCCCATTAAAGGGATAGTTCGCCCAAAAATAAAAATAAATGATGTTTATCTGCTGACCCCCAGGGCATCCAACATGTAGGTGTGTTTGTTTCTTCAGGAGAACACAAATGAAGATTTTGAACTCAACCGTTGTTCGTATAATGCATGTCAATGGGGTGTAATTAGATTTAGACCCCATTGACATGCATTATACGAGCAAGTTACAAATCTTCATTTGTGTTCTCCTGAAGAAACAAACACACCTACATGTTGGGTCAGCAGATAAATATCACATTTCATTTTTGGGTGAACTATCCCTTTAACTAACAGATTTTTTTTCTTTTTTTTCTTTTTTGTTAGCGTGGAACCGAATTGTGAAGTGTTATCTAATTATTTATTAGATTGCGTGTTTGTGTTTATGTGCACATGAGAATCAGAGGCTTTAATCCTAAAGGTTTTTTTTAGTCTGCAGTTCTTGGCGTTTGACACGGAGGCGTCGCACGATATCCTGAAGGTTTGGGATGGACACCCGGAAAACGAGATGGCTCTGAAGGAAGTGAGCGGCTCGCTGTTACCGGACGGCATCCACAGCACTCTCAACATCGTCACCATCCAGTTTGAGACAGACTTCTACATCAGCAAATCTGGATTTGCCATTGACTTCTCAAGTAAGTGCATTTCTTTAAAACAACTTAAAGGGATACTTCACCGCTTTTTCATATTAAACTATGTTATTCCCTTAACTAAGATGAGTTGATCCATCCCTCTCTCGTCTCAGTGTGTGCTCTTAATCTCTCTGACGCGCGGTGACGATCTGATAGCATTTAGCTTAGCCCACTAAGCCCAGTTCATTCACTATGGTACCAAACAGAGATCAAGTTAGAAGCAACCAAACACCTCCACATTTCTCTATTTCAATACAGTTACACCAAACATTATAGTTCTCCTTTTTAATCCGCTTAGAAAAGCATCACGTTTTATTTTATGTCACTATACTTGATCGTTCAACTATTGGTGTAACTGTATTTAAATAGAGAAACGTGGAGGTGTTTGGTCACTTCTAACTTGATCTCTGTTTGGTACCATAGTGAATGAACTGGGCTTAGTGGGCTAAGCTAAATGCTATCAGATCAACACCGCGCGTCAGAGAGATTAAGAGCACACACTGAGACGAGAGAGGGATGGATCAACTCGTCTTAGTTAAGGGAATAACAGTTTAATATGAAAAAGCGGTGAAGTATTCGTTTAACAGCTAACAGCCAGAGGTAACATTGGTGCCCATGATATGTAAAAAAAAAAGTTTGGGGTTGGCAAGATTGTTCATTTTTTTCTGCTTACCAAAGCTGCATTTATTTGATTAAAAATACTGTAAAAAATTGCAATCTGGATTTGCCATTGACTTCTCAAGTAAATGTTTTTTTAAAATCACAGTTTAGAGCTAATAAAGCCGTTTAGGTGAATGAATGTAAAACATCTTCAGTGCTGTTTATTTTATATGAGGTGCATATGAATATATATTTCAGATTTTTTTTTAAAAGTTAACACTTTATTTTAAGGTTCAGTTATTAACTATTAACTAGTTGCTGATTATCATGCATATTCCTAGGATATTGTCTGTTTATGAGCACTTCTAAAGCTCATATTAATGCCTTATTCTGCATGAGCTTATTCTACATCCCTTAATCCGACCCAATACCTAAACTTAAATACTACAAAAACTACCTTACTAACTATTAATAAGCAGTAAATTAGGAGTTTATTGAGGGAAAAGTCGGAGTTAATAGTGAATATGTGTTCCCTATACTAAAGTGTTTGGGGTTGGCAAGATATTTTGTTTTTTTGTGCTTACCAAAGCTGCATTTATTTAATCAAAAATGCTGTACAAATTGCTAAATATTCCTCCAGTGTAAATCATCAGTCCTCTATGTGAATATACAGTAAAGTGTGATTTATTCCTGTGATCAAAGCTGAATTTATCATCATTACTCCAGTCTTCAGAGTCACATGATCCTTCACTAATCATTCTCAGATGAGGATCTGATCATCAACACACATTTAGGATTATTATCAGTGTTGTATTTTTTCAGCATTTATATGAAAAAGAAACTTGCTGATCGAATGTAGTTGCCTAAGGAGGCTGATTGGCCAGACTAATGGTTCCTGTTTGAAGAAAGAAAAAGCCATTTCAAAGTATAAATGCATGAAAATCGCATCCATTAGCAAGTGATTTTTCAGTCAAACGGGGCTGCTGTAGCGCAGATGTATTCCACACCTGCATTAGATAGCGTTCAGCTCAGACGGAGCCCCCAGTGAGCCATTGTACAGCGCAGAGGCCATGCAACCTCATTTCAGAGCGGGAAATGTGACCTCCTGCGGAGATTTCCTGGTAAGTGAAAAGTGAGCAAAGCCGGTCATTGGTTTTATTTTGTAGGCGCAGTGGCGACGGCCTGCAGGGATCCAGGAACGCCCATGAATGGGAGTCGAAGCGGAGAAGGAAAGGAACCAGGAGACTCCGTGACTTTTGCATGCGATCCAGGATACGACCTGCAAGGCGAATCCAGAATCACCTGCATTCAGGTGGACAACAGGTTCTACTGGCAGCCCAGTCCTCCCACCTGCATCGGTGAGATTTATTCAATTTGCAGCATTGCCGCCTGAGACCTGTAAAATACAAGCCGCCCCTCATTTCACACTTGTCAGCTCTGACAAAATGACTAAAATAACCAGAAGAAATGATTTAAATCACTCTTTGTAATGATAAATCTCTTTGGGGGAAATTTCTGATCGCATGCCCAGTCAGCGCTTACATTTCTAGGTTATGGGAAACTGGGCTGAAGACTTCCTGTGATAAATGCTTCTGGGGTGATATGTTTATTTCGTGGATTGCGGGAGTCTGCGAAACCTATTTTCTGAAGTTTGAGTCGCATTTAGACAATTTATAGGTCAGTCCGGTTTGAAGCCAGACCAGGAGCTTAAGAACAGTGGATGGGGAGGACACGTATCAGCTTTGCTCATTAATATTATTTATGTGATTTGCATTTTTAAGAACAATTGATGGGGAGGACACGTTAGCCTGAGTTGCTCATCCTCAGCTCTAGTCAGAATATGAGTCTGATGCTCCATCGGGCTGTGATTATGGGGTGTGTTTCAACCCAACCAGGAAAGACCTCGATTGGACAGATCTACAACCAATCAGAGCAGTGGAGCGACGCATAACGTTAGTTGTCAAATGTCAACAGAGCTCAACTGCACTGTGATGCCAAGTCTGCGGTTTTGAAGCATTGAAGCGACCTCAATTATGTGATGTATAGACCCAGGAATGCGAATTTAGCAGGCAATCTTGCCAAAATAATACACATTTTACCCCCCAAACGCTGAAGACTTCCTATAATAAATACTTCTGGGACACTACGTTTATTTCGTGGATTGCGAGAGTCTGCAAAAGCTATTTTCCGAAGTTTGAGTCGCACTTAGACATTTTATAGGTCAGTCCAGTTTGAAGCCAGACCAGGAGCTTAAGAACAGTGGATGGGGAGGACACGTATCAGCTTTGCTCATTAATATTAATATTTTTAAATATATTGGGCACATATTAGCCTACATAGTGATTTAGTCCTTTGATATCTTTTAAGATAAAATAACCTGCATGCAATAGACCCTTTTACAGCCCACGTGATCAAAGAGTTGCGCGCGCATTTTGGCAACGGAAGTGGTGTTGTTCCCTAGTGGTTCTAACGTGTGAGCAACTCCGAAAGTTTATCAAAACGGTTTCCCAGCATCAAAATGTCTGGCTGTTGCGTTTTCGGGTTGCACTAATCGCTATTCCACCAATGGGCTTCAGTTTTATAGGATTCCGACAGGATCACGGCCGTTTCAGAAGAACCGGCGGTACCTGTGGCTGCAGGCGATTAAACGCATTGATTGGAACGAGGACATAAAAATGCTCGCATAAAAAAAATTACATTTGTTAAATATTTACTGTACTTGAAACTTAATGCTTTATAATAAACCTCCCAACTTTGGCTGCCACTGGTGTGTATAATGTACCCCCACCCCCAGATTATCATATCAATAATCACAGTACTAATTTCATTTGTAATTATTTTATTAATAGTTTAATTGCAAAATAACCATCTGAGAAATGTATGCAAGCAACATAGTTGCTATTAAAGTACTATAGCATTACAAAATTAAACTTTGAACAGAAGTGTGTCGACACACACGAATCAATAACAACATAAAATGTAGAAAAGGATAAATGTACGTCTGTGTGAAGAATAAGAATAAATGTAGACAATTGTATTGGACATTCTGTACATGCCCACAGACAGCGTATTCATAAGCATCCAGTGATTTATATGCTTGTCTCGGGTGTAACGTTACACGCTCGGTTTCTCAACTAAATACGTATATATATCCGACCACTATATCTGGCCATCTGCTAACGTCTTCTATCCACTCCACTATAGTACACGGATCTGCTAGCCGAATACCATTTGATAAAGTCAACTTTTTAAAATAACTCTCGGTTTGCGTTTCTTAATCCGCTCACGTAGCTTGACATGCTGCTGATTCTCGCCACAGTTTGTTGCCAAAATGCGCGCGCATACGTTGCTACGTCATCATTGTATACAAACAGTAAAAGGGTCTATAGGGAGGGGGGAAAGATTACACTTTATTAACACTGCTTATAATCTATGTTTTCCAGCTCCTTGTGGTGGAAACATTACAGGCTCATCTGGATTCATTCTGTCTCCAAATTACCCCCACCCTTACCCACACAGCAAAGACTGTGATTGGTTCATCACGGTTCACCCTGATTATGTCATCTCCTTGGCTTTTATCAGGTAAGATCTGTTATAATATGCATAAGAATACAATAACCCAGATTCATTGTTATTTAACTAATATATCATGTTGAATGAATTAATTTCCTGGAAAAGCCTTATATGGGCAATGACATAAGTAGGTGTTTTATTTAAAATACAATGAATTTAACATTTACACTGATCAGGGATAACATTATGACTGGTGAAGTGAATAACACTGATGATCTCTTCATCACGGCTCCTGTTAGTGGGTGGGATATATTAGGCAGCAAGTGAACATTTAGTCCTCAGAGTTGATGTGTGTGAAGCAGGAGAAATGGGCAAGCGTAAGGATTTGAGCGAGTTTGGCCAGATTGTGACGGCTAGACGACTGGGTCAGAGCATCTCCAAAACTGCAGCTCTTGTGGGCTGTTCCCGGTCTGCAGTGGTCAGTATCTATCAAAAGTGCTCCAAGGAAGGACCAGTGGAGAACCGGCCACAGGGTCATGGGCGGCCAAGGCTCATTGATGACCGTGGGGAGCGAAGGCTGGCCCGTGGGGTCCGATCAAACAGACGAGCTACTGGAGCTCAAACTGCTCCAGAAGTTAATGCTGGTTCTGATAGAAAGCTGTCAGAATACACAGAGCAGCTCAGTTTGTTGGGGCGGCATTTTTTAATAACCCAACTGTTTTGGGATGATGTGCAAACAAATTTGCTAAAGAGCACTCCAAATTGGACACATGGCTATATCTCCGCAACGCTTCGGCATATTCAGACCAAACTTGGTACATATCATCCCAAGCATAACCTGAGGTTACACGCAGCATTTTAACACAGTGCCACCTACTGGTCAAAAGATATGACAAATAGTTTACTCAAAAATTACGGTATAATGAAATCTAATAACTTTTGGTTAATAAATTGCTGATTTATTTGGCCTATTTTAATGAATTCCTTACGTCATGATGAGAACAATAATATCATTCATGTCATATTTGCTAAAACCTGGTCTGATTTTCACAAACCTTGGCTCAGATTATCTTCAGACCATGGAGGCAAAAAGTTAGCTTTTTTGGTAGACCAAACCCAGCAAACCATTCTCGAGTAATGCATCAAGTTTTAATTTTTTTTATTATTCGTTTTTTTTTTTTCTAAAGCTCTCAGTCTTGCTTACATGTCTCATTTGTCCTTTTTGTGCTCGGCCCCGATATTTGCTGCTTGCAGCTATATTTTGCTCAATCAGAAGATGGATACACCACATAAAAACGTTTTACTTTGTCTCAAAAAAAAAAAAAAAATCAAATTGGATTTATGAATAGGTTAATCATAGAGGAGATGTATTTACACATTGTCAGTGTGATTTGCATTTTTAATGTGTCTTTGAAAATGATTACATCCAAACATATAAAATGAGCTGACCCATAACTGTTTCCATCTTAGACTGTAAATTGGAATATTGTGTTAATATCAGACTGTGATCTGTGCTCCAAAAATGCAATTAATTTAAAATGAACATATGACTTGTGTTTTTATCAGCATGGTAATTGGGAAAAGATTTTCTCCAGATAGAAAGATGAGTCACAGTGACATTATTACAGTATTTATGAAACCATCTCAAATCAATGGCATATTGTTGGTGCAGTTTTAGGACAATAAACAAATCTTCATAATGACATTAACACGGCCGTCTGCTCTCATCGCAGTACTTAATGTGAAGTGCAGCGTCCACATTTTCCCAATGTGCCATTTATGTGCATTTTCCGCCCACATTGGATGTTTCCACTTCACTATATTTCCCCACCTGAAACATAGCTCTTCAAAACATTCCCTGCCTCTGATGACCCGAAAGGTATTTTAGGAAGATCACGGTGAAAACCAGATGGAGCTTGTGATGTTGTCAACAAGCATTTGATAAATGTTCATGTCTTCAATGGGATGCTGCTTGTTTTCTCTTTCCTGTTTTACACACTTTATAAGCGTTTTACGTTTCTACCCCAAGACTGACACCTAGAAAAATGAAAGTTCTGCCATTATTTACTCACTCTCATGTCATTTCAAACTCGTATGCTGCCATTTCTTCTCTGGCACACAAAGGGAATAATTTGTACCCTTTACACAGCTGTGTTTCATTCGACTGCTTGACAAGAGAATGATAAAGTTGCAAAATTTACATTAAAACCATATCAAATTGGTTCTTCTCTGCTTTTTTTTTTTTTTTACCATTCCCCAATTTTATTGCACATTACAAGAACTATATATAACTGTTGAATATATATATATATATATATATATATATATATATATATATATATATATATATATATATATAGGTGTAATTTGCTGGTGGGACATGTCCCCACCACTTTTTTAAAACATCTTGCTTCACGGATGAACCTAACTAATACAAACAAAACATCTCTGGTTAACTAGAAGAGCATCATTTTGTTCGTTTGTTAAATAAGAGGCGATCTGGCGCTCGTTGCCGCTGTTATCAGTGGAGCAGATTTCTCTCGCGGCTCGTGCAGTCTTCACACAGACGAGCGCTTTAATCTAACGCTTAACGCCTGTAAACGAGGTTCTTTGATGGAAGGAAGGAGGCGGGAACCGGCAAACGTTTAACAACTCTTATTTCAAAATAAACAAAACGAAAGTAAACTGCGGGCAGCCCCTCACGGACGACTGCCCACACACACATAACAAAACAAAACATGAATCCAGGCCTGGTCCTCTCTCGTCTTCCGCTGCCTTCGCTCCTCCTTTTATGCTCCTGTCCTTCGGCCGCGAGACGAGACCGGTGTGTCGCGCAGCTGGTACTCATTACCACTCGTCACCGGCCGCTCTCGCGGTCCCTCGCCCCGCTGCTTGCCACAACGCCTTTGAGACTTTCTATTTGTTCCGGTCAGATCACGAAACAAAATGCACAAAAACTGTCCCTGCTCTTGATGTACAACCACTGATGGTATTCGGTTTTGATGAGAGAAAAACTAGGCTACGGGACGAGAACTAACGAGAACTTCTGACAAGTTTAACAGACTAGACCAGGGATCGTAAGCAAAGTGTGCAAATCTATATGCCTTTTTCACATGAAAAATCTTGGCACAACACTATATTGTGTTTAAATGCAATAATTAAACGAGATCTATATCAATAAATGAACTATTTAATTGCTTTCCGGACATCTTAATACTAATTTTTCTGCAATTGTTACTGTACATATTTTACATCTGATATAACATTGTATCAGCAATGCAACCCCCCTTAATGCGACATATATAGTGCATATCATATGCACGCAAAAATCTGCATACTATATGCACGCCAAAGCTCATTTTGAGCGCCCCTCACACGTCAAAATGAGCTTTGGTGTGCATATAGTACGCAGTTTTTCGCGTGCAAATGATACGCAATTTATGTCCCACCGCATTTATATATATATTTATATATATATACATACACACACACGCACTAAACAAAATGACAAACATAACACTTTTGTTTTTGGCCCCCATTTTACTTGAGCTGAAATCAAAGATCTAAGACTTTTTTTATGTACAAAAAAAGGCCTATTTCTCTCAAATGTTGTTCACAAATCTGTCTAAATCTGTGTTAGTGAGCACTTCTCCTTTGCCGAGATAACCCATTCACCTCTCAGGTGTGGCATATCCAGATGCTGATTAGACAGCATGATTATCAAGTTGAAGTTCAGCTTTATTTATAAAGCACGTTATCTTGTCAAAGTGCAATGACATGTTCGTTAGTTTTTGATTTGGAATGACATGTTGACAGAATTTTCATTAGTGGTTGGGTATATTGGAAAGATAAAGTCAATAGATCGCCCTGTAAATCGTGTTTCTATACTGTACGCTTCTTCTCCCAGTTTTAGCATTGAGCCCAACTATGACTTCTTGTACATCTACGACGGACCTCACAGCAACAGTCATCTGATCGGCACATTTCAAGACAGCAAGCTTCCGGAGAAGGTTGAAAGCAGCTCCAACATCATGCACATTGCCTTCCGCAGCGACGGATCCGTGAGCTACACCGGCTTCCATCTGGAATACAAAGGTTAGAGCACTTTGCTTGTTAAAGACCCGAAAGGGGCCGTTCTTTAACTAGATTAGTGCCCTTGAGCGATGCACGTATTGATTGGTATTGATTGGGGTGGCTGATGGTGAGTAAATGACTACAGAGTGTTCATCGTTGGGTGATTTGTACCGCCATTGACAGCTTTTTCTGTCAATCTGTGTTTTCGCCGTAGTGTGGTAGGGGGCGCTGTTACGAATCTTCTGAAATCCTCGGATCCACAAAAATATGCGAAAAAGAAGATCAGTGTAAACCAGAAAGAGGGAATAGAAAGTCGCTTGCACACGAGTACACTAATGTGATCATCCAACAGTAAACAGAATATGAATCAAAACAGCAGGATGAGGAAACGACTGTGAAGCTTTAGGGGTGTTGATGGACTCCATCCTCTCTATCTGTGTTTTGAGCCTTTGATAAAAATGTGATTTTTTCAGCTTTTTGCTCAAAATGGGGATTGTTTTAAATTAAACTTGCCCACATTTTGCCAGCACGGGTAACATTTTTAGTTTGAATTTTGAGCATTTTTAGGTTTTTATGTGTACTAAAGCATTCCATTCATTCCTAAGGGAATCAAATTGATCCGTTAGGGAAGAATTTGTTACTTTTTAAAATTTCAACCACAAAACCTCGAATCCAGTACATTTGTTGTGTGTGTATTTGTGGTTCAAGTAGGACAACAGTCTTAGGGTCTTAGACCACTCCGATCAACACTCAAAAAATATACCAAAAATAGGTTTTTAGCTCAAATTGACTTGAGGGAAGCTGGTGGTGAAAGAATTATAGGGAATGAAAGGGAAGTTTTATTCCATATTGTGATGCATATCTGAGTGAAACGCCCCTCAAACAAGAGCAAATGTAGGACGGACTTGATTTTGTCTGTGGGGAATTGATTAGATGGTTGTGGTTTGCTATTGGTGGATCTCATGTAGTGTTGATTTCGTCAGATGAGACTAGACTAAATATGTTCGCCAACAACCTTTTTCTTCCATGACTAAGAGGAGACGATGACGAGACTGCACCAATGTCCAAAAATGCTGACCAAGACTAAATGAACATGCATTATTGTTCACAAAAAAGACAAGACTAAAATGTTTTGCATAAAATAAAAACTAAAATAAAATCTCTCTTCATTTTCATCTACAATCATCTCTTTTTTATTTTTTACAGATCTTTTGGTAGTAAAAACTATTTGTGAAATAATAATGGTCCATTAATGAGCCTTTAAAATATTTTTCTTTTAATATTTGTATTATTTATATTACTATAAGTGTAGTACAGTGTTCGCCCCCCTTTCGCCTTCAGAACTGCCTTAATTCTCCGTGGCATTGATCAACAAGCTGCTGAAAGCATTCTTTAGAAATGTTGGCCCATATTGATAGGAGAGCATCTTGCAGTTGATGGAGATTTGTGGGATGCACATCCAGGGCACGAAGCTCCCGTTCCACCACATCCCAAAGATGCTCTATTGGGTTGAGATCTGGGGACTGTGGCGGCCATTTTAGTACAGTCAACTCATTGTCATGTTCAAGAAACCAATTTGAAATGATTGGAGCTTTGTGACATGGTGCATTATCCTGCTAGAAGTAGCCATCAGAGGATGGGCACATGGTGGTCATAAAGGGATGGACATGGTCAGAAACAATGCTCAGGTAGGCCGTGGCATTTAAACGATGCCCAATTGGCACTAAAGGGCCTAAAGTGTGCCAAGAAAACATCCCCCACACCATTACACCACCACCACCAGCCTGCACAGTGGTAACAAGGCATGATGGATCCATGTTCTCATTCTGTTTACGCCAAATTCTGACTCTACCATCTGAATGTCTCATCAGAAATCGAGATTTATCAGACTAGGCAACATTTTTCCAGTCTTCAACTGTCCAATTTTGGTGAGGTTGTGCAAATTGTCGCCTCTTTTTCCTGTTTGTAGTGGAGATGAGTGGTACCCGGTGGGGTCTTCTGCTGTTGTAGTCCATCCGCCTCAAGGTTGTGTGTGTTGTGGCTTCACAAATGCTTTGCTGCATACCTCAGTTGTAACGAGTGGTTATTTCAGTCAAAGTTGCTCTCCTATCAGCTTGAATCAGTCGGCCTATTCTCCTCTGACCTCGAGCATCAACAAGGCATTTTCTCCCACAGGACTGCTGCATACTGGATGCTCTTCCCTTTTCACACCATTCTTTGTAAACCCTAGAAATGGTTGTGTGTGAAAATCCCAGTAACTGAGCAGATTGTGAAATACTCAGACCGGCCCGTCTGGCACCAACAATCATGCCACGCTCAAAATTGCTTAAATCACCTTTCTTTCCCATTCTGACATTCAGTTTGGAGTTCAGGAGATTGTCTTGACCAGGACCACACCCCTAAATGCATTGGAGCAACTGCCATGTGATTGGTTGCTTAGATAATTGCATTAATGAGAAATTTGACAGGTGTTCCTAATAATCCTTTAGGTGAGTGTATGTGAATTGATACTGATCGAAATCGATACATTTAACAAAGTTACATTCAACAAAAATCATTCATCAAGTGTCTGGTAATCATGACATTTAACCAATATTTGAGATGTGTGAAACACTATTTGATTGAAATGGTTCTTAGAAATAATCTCAGAAATAATTTATTTAAAAAATGTTTTAACTGTTTGTTTTCTTTTGACTAAAATGACGAGACTTTTAGTCGACTAAAACTTAACTAACTAAAAAGAGATATGTAAATGACTAAATATGACTAACAAGGACATTTAGCACGAGACTAAGACTAAGGCAAAATTAAAAATAGGTGACAAAATGAACACTAATCTAATGTGAGTGACAGGTTGCCTCGCCCTCATCATCAGAGAAGAGGTGAAGTTACTCGGATTCAAGATTACCAGGAACATGAATTTACATGAATACAAATAAGAATTGTCCATTTTGGTTTCATGGTGACTTTAAGATTGACTATTTCAAGATGCTTGACTGCAGAAACTGGAAAGTTTCAAAGGTTGCCGCTTGGCATTTGGATCTTTTCATCTTCTACAGCTTTATCATATGCCATATGTCTTGTGTTCCTCTCCCGTACAGCTAAACTGCGTGAGGCTTGTTTTGACCCGGGCAGCGTGATGAATGGCACGCGGTTGGGTGGAGACTATAAGCTGGGCTCCACTGTGACCTTCCACTGTGATCCAGGCTACCAGCTTCAGGGTTATTCCAGCCTCACCTGTGTCATGGGCGGAACCAACAGACCCGAATGGAACCGAGCCCTGCCCAGCTGCCAAGGTACTTTCACGTTCTCATCTGGGTTGTGGGAGAATGCACATCCCCTTACTACACAAACACCTGCAGGACGCTCTATTTCTGGAGCTGTGCTGAAATCAGCTCCAAAAATTGGGGTGGTGGCATGCAATTTCACTTTTTTTTACTTAAGTTAGTGTGTAATGTCGCTGCTTGAGCATAAACAGTCTCTGCAAAGTTACAGCGCTGTAAGTTCAATGCAAACGGAGATATTGTCTTTTAAAGTTACGGCAGTTTATTGCCTACAAAAATGGCCGGTTTGGACTACAACGAGCTTCTTCCTGGGTTGGTGACATCATAAACCCTCGCTAGTCTTCACAGATGTGACTTCTGCCCGTAATGGGAGGAGGCGTGGCTTCCGGACAACCTGTGCTTTGCACTTCAGCCAATAATAATAATAATAATAATTCCATTCCAGGTACTGACCAGGCTCAGCCCTACTTAGCTTCAGTGGGAAACCAGTCTTGGGCTTCAGGGTGATTTGGCTGCTGGTAATAAAAATACAGAAAACTACATTTGGCCATCTAACCAATCTAAGACCATTGCGTTTTTCTGAGGGAGGGGCTTCATAGAAGCAGGAAGCAAATGAGCCGTTCAAAGGACAGTGGAGAAGGCGGTGTGAAATAAAGGGAGAATAGAAGAAAAATATGGTGTTTAAAAAAAAAAAGAAGTATTAAGACATGTTATACTGCACCCCATAAACACAACCAAACCTAGAAAAAAACGGAACTTAAAGGTTGGGTAAGTGTTATCCAATAACAAACTTGTAGCCAATCAGCTGTTAGGGTGCGTTCACACTTGTCATGTTTGGTTGGATTAAAACGAACCCTGGTGCGATTGTTCGGTTAGTGCGGTTCATTTGAACATATGTGAACGCTGCCATCCGAACCCTGGAGCGAACCAAACAAGCGGACCGAGAGCGCTATAAAGATGGGTCTCGGTCCGCTTCATAACGAACTCTGGTGCGGTTCGACTGATATATGAACGCAACACGGACCAAAGACAGGACGTGATGTCACAAGATGCGACGCAGAGTCAGCTGATTTGACGATGCGGAAAGATCGGTGTATCCAAAATGAGTAACGTTAACGTTAGAGGGCAAACGTAGAGCAACGAGGAAGAGCCTCATCAATATTTGGTCCGACGAGCATGTTTCGAAAATGCTAGAAAAAACACACAAAAAGCAAACCTGGCTCTTCTCATCAAAGGACCTGTGTAGCCCATTAGGGCTGGGCGATATGGAGCAAAAAAAATATCAAAAGCAAAAAAATATATCTCGATATACGATGTATATCTCGATATCTTTACAGGAAAAATAACCCCCTAAAAACAGCAAAAACAAATATGCAAAATATCATAGGCTTTTTTTTTAATTTTATTAAAGTGCAAAGAGGTAGTCAGTTCATGTAGGAACAAAGTGCTTTTGACATTAAAAAAAAAACTCCCTGATTAAATAAATAATAATAATAATTTAACTGTAAAATAAAATAAATAATATATATAGCCTTCTTTTCATTCACTTTATGCTTCCAAAAGACTCCTTTTTTACAGTTAAAGTAAACAGTAAGCATTTTGCAGAAAGATGGGGGCATGACTGAGATATAAATAAAAAGATTTTTTCATAACACCACTTCCTGTTAAATTTGTAACAAAATTCAAACATTAGATGTCACACTCTTTACTATAGCGTGACTGAGCGCCTCATCATGAGGATCACGTAGGCTACACATGAGGAGAGCTTCCCTTCTTTTCCAGTTACAGAACGAAATATGAACCTCAGAAGGTAGGCTATATTATACAGTACAACTTAAAGAAGAGCAGTGTGTCTCAGGACACCCGGGATGTCGCGTTTTCCCCTCTTGGTTAAAACATGAATAGACCTATTCATCATAATCCCGTGACAAAGCTGACAAAATAATAATGATGATATTGCAATAATTTTTTTAATGTTTTAAAAGAATATGCGATCATTTTGACATTTTAACCGAAAACCATGCGATCAGTTAGACACAAATCATAAACTGACATGATTGCGACTGAGAGTGCGTCTCGCACCAATAGTGAAACTTGCGATTTGAACTATGATGAACATTAATATTGCTTTATGAATTTTAGCAAGCAGTTGTGTTAGAAGGACAGTCGTGGTCGCAAACGCACACGCTTGTCAACATGATAATCCAAACCTGGTTGCGGACGCCGCCATGTTCAATGAGACAACACGCGAGGGGATGGGGAACAAAAGCAAGGAGGCGGGAGGCGGGAGGCGCGCGAGCCGGGTCGAGCACAGCACAGCGAAGGCAAACAAGCAAAGTGGCGGAATCAGAATTAAATATAAACAATATATCGATATACGATATGTCCAAACCCATATCGAGTTTAAAAAATATCTCGATATATTTTAAATATCGAGATATCGGCCACCCCTACTGCCCATTATTATCCGGTACAGACGACAGAACGGCCGTCTCTTTTCTGCACAACGGAGGAAATCCTGGAGCTGTTTTGAATGTTTTGAACACTTAATGAGCTCTTCATGAGTTCTCAGCGGGTAAAAATAATGCCATATGTACACGCATAAAATGCCCGTGCGTGTAATCCGGCACACAGCGCTGTTTTGTATGTTCAGTAAGCAGCTCCTACGTCATTTAAGCCGACCAATCAGGTTGTGAGCGTCTCCCTGAGCCTTTGGTTCGGTAACTTTAGGTTCGCTGTTATAAATGCCAGTGTGAACGCTTAGCGGACCAGGACTATATGTTTTTTTTTTTTTTTTTTTTTACCGGACTAAATGAACCAAACTAACCGAACTACAAGTGTGAACGCACCCTTAGACAGGCATGGATTTAATAAACTGACAGAAATCGAGGCGTGCAGGACGACCTTTCACTAATAAAGGAAGATTATTTGAGGCATTTATGTGACCTTACACACTGGCTGATTACTAGGCATAATCAGAGTGAGATGTGAACAAAATGCTGATAACTATCAAAAATCACCTCATTATAAGAGTGTGGTTTATGGGTTTACATGCAGATCAATAAGCCCTCAAGCATAAGAAGGGTTTTCTCTGCTTTTGAAGCTTAAGCTGCGCAATCTGAAGTATTTATGAGTGAGAAGAAATTAGGGTGGAGCAAAGTTGAGGTAACAAATGTGAAGGTAAAATCTTATCGATTAAGTTTAGTTTAGTTTCTTTCTCAGGTGACAGAACACTTGTGTAAACTGATGTGTTTCCAGGATATTCAATGAGTTAATGCAGATGGGGTTTGATTTTATGAGAGTAAAATTGAGAGTAATTGATTGGATCTGGATCCAGTGCTGTTGCTGTGAATTAACTATTAAAGGTCATTTTTGGTAATTGACATAAAGCTGAAATAACATGTTGCCTTGGCTAAAATTAAAACTAAAACAAATCAATAAAAGATATACTGTGTGTGTGTGCGTGCGTGCGTGCGTGCGTGCGTGCGTGCGTGCGTTTACAGCACACAACAAGGTTACTGAAACAAACTATAATTAAATAGATAAGTATTCACTAAGTTACAGATAATTTTCTGACAAGAATCAGAATGGACTTTATTGAGAGAGAGAGGCGGCAGATTGTGCATCATGTTTGCTTTATTTATTTTGTAAAAGGACAACATTTTTTTTGTGTGTGTGTACACAAGTAAAAGTAGACACTTAAAAGTTTCGAATGATGTATGTATGACAAAAATCTAGAGTATTTTGCACTTATAAGAAAAAAGCGAGTTGGCTGCGCCGGCCCGACCGCTGATGCCTACAGTCTAAAAAATCTTGGTAAAAAACAACCCAATGTTGGGTCAAATATGGACTAACCCAGCAATCGGGTTGTTTTAACTCAGCGATTGGGTTGTCTTTAGTAAATATTTTACCCAACCACAGGATTAAAACAACCCAATCACTGGGTTAAAATAACCCAATTGCTGTAAAAATAACAAAATTTAACTGGGTTAAAATAACCCAAAATAGTCCATATTTGACCCAACATTGGGTTAAAACAACCCAGCATATTTGAGAGAGTAGGGTGTTAAACGTTTGACATTTTCCTGATTAAATATTCCATTTTAAGTTTGAATTAAATTTGTGTGTGTGTGTGTGTGTGTGTGTGTGTGTGTGTGTGTGTGTGTGTGTGTGTGTGTGTGTGTGTGTGTGTGTGTGTGTGTGTGTGTGTGTGTGTGTGTGTGTGTGTGTGTGTGTGTGTGTGTGTGTGTAATAAAAATAACAAAAGCACACAACAAAATTACTGAAACAAACTAAAAAAACTTGCGGTCTTTGAGATGAAGCTGGTTAAGCTTACATGTATGAATGGGAGAAAGTACAACGCTCAAAACGGCGGAACAAGCCCCGCCTTCTAATTAAAAGAGCCAATCACTGATAGGTAAAGTCATTGACTGATCGTGGCTGAAGTATACGCTTTTTAATGCTATTTGAGCATAACATTTATGGGACAGTTCATGTCAGATTTTGTTGCTGATTTGTTTTTGATTTGGCTGTAGTGAGTCCAGTATCGCACTGTCCACACAGAGCTCCGAATGCTACAGAAACCAATGACAAATAAATCCTGCAGAAGTCTGTCACGGCCTTGAATGCACAGATCTGGGCTGAAGGCCTGTCTATTGATTTCAGAGTTGTTGTTGTTTTTTCATGCATGGATGTGTGGTCTTGCTACAGTAAAACCCTCTGAGTTTGTGTTGGAAAGGCATTATGTGGAATGAGCCGTCAGTCCGCCGGAATAAAAGCGATGGTTTTGGGTTACTGCGCAGCGGGTAACAACTCACAGTGATTCAGTAACGCCTCATTGTTCTGTGCTATTTTGCAAATGATCCTCACAGAAGCGGCACATCTCTGGAGAGAGTGAGAGTGCTATGGATAGACTATATAATCTGCATATTTCGTGATGTTTCTCGCTATGCCTGGGAGAGTCCGACTGAAGGCGAGAGTATTACTAGCCGCTTGCTGACTAATCAGACGGATGCGTATGGAATAGATTCAGATCTCGGTGGATGGGTTCATCTTTTTAATGCTCTTTTTGTGCATGATTCTTCACATTAGTCCATCATTCCTTGCTTACTTGCTACGCAATATATTGAAATTATCGAAATATCCCAAATGTACGTATCGTGATATGCACACTCCAAAAAATGATTGCATGATGCTGTTCACTTTATTTAAGTAACTCATCCTGATTAAACAATACAGCTAATAATACAGTAAACCTGCTAATAATACAGTAAACCTGCTAATAAAACAGTAAACCTGCTAATAATACAGTAAACCTGCTAATAATACAGTAAACCTGCTAACAAAACAGTAAACCTGCTAATAATACAGTAAACCTGCTAATAAAACAGTAAACCTGCTAATAATACAGTAAACCTGCTAATAAAACAGTAAACCTGCTAATAATACAGTAAACCTGATAATAATACAGTAAACCTGCTAATAAAACAGTAAACCTGCTAATAATACAGTAAACCTGCTAATAAAACAGCAAACCTGCTAATAATACAGTAAACCTGCTAATAATACAGTAAACCTGCTAATAAAACAGTAAACCTGATAATAATACAGTAAACCTGCTAATAATACAGTAAACCTGCTAATAATACAGTAAACCTGCTAATAAAACAGTAAACCTGATAATAAAACAGTAAACCTGCTAATAATACAGTAAACCTGCTAATAAAACAGTAAACCTGCTAATAATACAGCAAACCTGCTAATAATACAGTAAACCTGCTAATAATACAGTAAACCTGCTAATAAAACAGAAAACCTGATAATAATACAGAAAACCTGATATTAATACAGTAAACCTGCTAATAATACAGTAAACCTGCTAATAAAACAGAAAACCTGATAATAATACAGAAAACCTGATATTAATACAGTAAACCTGCTAATAATACAGTAAACCTGCTAATAAAACAGTAAATCTGATAATAATACAGTAAACCTGATAATAATACAGTAAACCTGCTAATAATACAGTAAACCTGCTAATAAAACAGTAAACCTGCTAATAAAACAGTAAACCTGCTAATAATACAGTAAACCTGCTAATAAAACAGTAAACCTGCTAATAATACAGTAAACCTGCTAATAATACAGTAAACCTGCTAATAAAACAGTAAACCTGATAATAATACAGTAAACCTGCTAATAAAACAGTAAACCTGCTAATAATACAGTAAACCTGCTAATAAAACAGTAAACCTGCTAATAATACAGTAAACCTGATAATAATACTGTAAACCTGATAATAATACAGTAAACCTGCTAATAATACAGTAAACCTGCAAATAAAACAGAAAACCTGCTAATAATACAGTAAACCTGCTAATTAAACAGTAAACCTGATAATAATACTGTAAACCTGCTAATAAAACAGTAAACCTGATAATAATACTGTAAACCTGCTAATAATACAGCAAACCTGCTAATAATACAGTAAACCTGCTAATTAAACAGTAAACCTGCTAATAAAACAGAAAACCTGATAATAATACAGAAAACCTGATATTAATACTGTAAACCTGATAATAATACAGTAAACATGCTAATAAAACAGTAAACCTGCTAATAATACAGTAAACCTGCTAATAAAACAGTAAACCTGCTAATAATACAGTAAACCTGATAATAATACTGTAAACCTGATAATAATACAGTAAACATGCTAATAAAACAGTAAACCTGCTAATAATACAGTAAACCTGATAATAATACAGTAAACCTGATATTAATACAGTAAACCTGCTAATAATACAGTAAACCTGCTAATAAAACAGTAAACCTGCTAATAATACTGTAAACCTGATAATAATACTGTAAACCTGCTAATAATACAGCAAACCTGCTAATAATACAGTAAACCTGCTAATTAAACAGTAAACCTGCTAATAAAACAGAAAACCTGATAATAATACAGAAAACCTGATATTAATACAGTAAACCTGCTAATAATACAGTAAACCTGCTAATAAAACAGAAAACCTGCTAATAATACAGAAAACCTGATATTAATACAGTAAACCTGCTAATAATACAGTAAACCTGCTAATAAAACAGTAAATCTGATAATAATACAGTAAACCTGATAATAATACAGTAAACCTGCTAATAATACAGTAAACCTGATAATAATACAGTAAACCTGCTAATAATACAGTAAACCTGCTAATAAAACAGTAAACCTGCTAATAATACAGTAAACCTGATAATAATACAGTAAACCTGCTAATAATACAGTAAACCTGATAATACAGTAAATCTGATAATAATACAGTAAACCTGCTAATAAAACAGTAAATCTGATAATAATACAGTAAACCTGATAATAACACAGTAAACCTGCTAATAATACAGTAAACCTGATAATAATACAGTAAACCTGATAATAATACAGTAAACCTGCTAATAAAACAGTAAACCTGCTAATAATACAGTAAACCTGCTAATAATACAGTAAACCTGATAATAATACAGTAAACCTGATAATAATACAGTAAACCTGCTAATAAAACAGTAAACCTGCTAATAAAACAGTAAACCTGCTAATAATACAGTAAACTTGCTAATAATACAGTAAACCTGCTAATAATACAGTAAACCTGATAATAATACAGTAAACCTGCTAATAAAAAAGTAAACCTGCAAATAATACAGTAAACCTGCTAATAATACAGTAAACCTGCCAATAATACAGTAAACCTGCTAATAAAAAAGTAAACCTGATAATAATACAGTAAACCTGCTAATAATACAGTAAACCTGCTAATAAAACAGTAAACCTGCTAATAATACAGTAAACCTGCTAATAATACAGTAAACCTGCTAATAAAACAGTAAATCTGATAATAATACAGTAAACCTGCTAATAATACAGTAAACCTGCTAATAAAACAGTAAACCTGCTAATAATACAGTAAACCTGCTAATAAAACAGTAAACCTGATAATAATACAGTAAACCTGCTAATAATACAGTAAACCTGCTAATAAAACAGTAAACCTGATAATAAAACAGTAAACCTGCTAATAAAATAGTAAACCTGCTAATAATACAGTAAACCTGCTAATAAAACAGTAAACCTGCTAATAATACAGTAAACCTGCTAATAAAACAGTAAACCTGATAATAATACAGTAAACCTGCTAATAATACAGTAAACCTGCTAATAAAACAGTAAACCTGATAATAAAACAGTAAACCTGCTAATAAAACAGTAAACCTGCTAATAATACAGTAAACCTGCTAATAAAACAGTAAACCTGATAATAATACAGTAAACCTGCTAATAAAACAGTAAACCTGCTAATAATACAGTAAACCTGCTAATAATACAGCAAACCTGCTAATAATACAGTAAACCTGCTAATTAAACAGTAAACCTGCTAATAAAACAGAAAACCTGATAATAATACAGAAAACCTGATAATAATACAGTAAACCTGCTAATAATACAGTAAACCTGCTAATAAAACAGTAAATCTGATAATAATACAGTAAACCTGATAATAATACAGTAAACCTGCTAATAATACAGTAAACCTGATAATAATACAGTAAACCTGCTAATAAAACAGTAAACCTGCTAATAATACAGTAAACCTGATAATAATACAGTAAACCTGCTAATAAAACAGTAAACCTGATAATAATTCAGTAAACCTGATAATAATACTGTAAACCTGCTAATAATACAGTAAACCTGCTAATAATACAGTAAATCTGATAATAATACAGTAAACCTGCTAATAAAACAGTAAATCTGATGATAATAATACAGTTAACCTGATAATAATACAGTAAACCTGCTAATAATACAGTAAACCTGATAATAATACAGTAAACCTGCTAATAAAACAGTAAACCTGCTAATAATACAGTAAACCTGCTAATAAAACAGTAAACCTGCTAATAATACAGTAAACCTGATAATAATACAGTAAACCTGATAATAATACAGTAAATCTGATAATAATACAGTAAACCTGCTAATAAAACAGTAAATCTGATGATAATAATACAGTAAACCTGCTAATAATACAGTAAACCTGATAATAATACAGTAAACCTGATAATAATACAGTAAACCTGCTAATAAAACAGTAAACCTGCTAATAATACAGTAAACCTGATAATAAAACAGTAAACCTGATAATAATACAGTAAACCTGATAATAATACAGTAAACCTGCTAATAATACAGTAAACCTGCTAATAATACAGTAAACCTGCTAATAAAACAGTAAACCTGCTAATAATACAGTAAACCTGCTAATAATACAGTAAACCTGCTAATAATACAGTAAACATGCTAATAAAACAGTAAACCCGATAATAATACAGTAAACCTGATAATAATACAGTAAACCTGTTAATAATACAGTAAACCTGCTAATAATACACTAAACCTGATAATAATACAGTAAACCTGCTAATAATACAGTAAACCTGATAATAATACAGTAAACCTGCTAATAATACAGTAAACCTGTTAATAATACAGTAAACCTGCTAATAATACAGTAAACCTGCTAATAATACAGTAAACCTGTTAATAATACAGTAAACCTGCTAATAATACAGTAAACCTGCTAATAATACAGTAAACCTGCTAATAATACAATAAACCTGCTAATAATACAGTAAACCAGCTAATAATACAGTAAACCTGCTAATAATACAGTAAACCTGCTAATAATACAGTAAACCTGCTAATAATACAGTAAACCTGTTAATAATACAGTAAACCTGCTAATAATACAGTAAACCTGTTAATAATACAGTAAACCTGCTAATAAAACAGTAAACCTGCTAATAATACAGTAAACCTGCTAATAATACAGTAAACCTGTTAATAATACAGTAAACCTGCTAATAATACAGTAAACCTGCTAATAATACAATAAACCTGCTAATAATACAGTAAACCTGCTAATAATACAGTAAACCTGCTAATAAAACAGTAAACCTGATAATAATACAGTAAACCTGATAATAATACAGTAAACCTGCTAATAAAACAGTAAACCTGATAATAAAACAGTAAACCTGCTAATAAAACAGTAAACCTGCTAATAATACAGTAAACCTGCTAATAAAACAGTAAACCTGATAATAATACAGTAAACCTGCTAATAAAACAGTAAACCTGCTAATAATACAGTAAACCTGCTAATAATACAGCAAACCTGCTAATAATACAGTAAACCTGCTAATTAAACAGTAAACCTGCTAATAAAACAGAAAACCTGATAATAATACAGAAAACCTGATAATAATACAGTAAACCTGCTAATAATACAGTAAACCTGCTAATAAAACAGTAAATCTGATAATAATACAGTAAACCTGATAATAATACAGTAAACCTGCTAATAATACAGTAAACCTGATAATAATACAGTAAACCTGCTAATAAAACAGTAAACCTGCTAATAATACAGTAAACCTGATAATAATACAGTAAACCTGCTAATAAAACAGTAAACCTGATAATAATTCAGTAAACCTGATAATAATACTGTAAACCTGCTAATAATACAGTAAACCTGCTAATAATACAGTA